>NC_050104.1:77662752-77745095 GCF_902167145.1 Zea mays | reverse complement strand
AATCCATGCTTCCCCCGCCCCGAAGCGAGACTCTATCCAGATCTCAAAGAATAACGAGCTAGGCGGCCGGCGGGCAAAGAAAGGGGGCGGGCCGGCCGGTCGGGGCCTTGGCGATACGTTCTTCTTTCGAAGCGTTTTGCCAATAGAGCGAGGGCGTCCTTCTGGGGTGGGGCGTTTACTTGAAAATGACAACCGCCTGTTCCAGCAGCGGGGGCCTTGCACGAAAGCAAACCGCCCGATTAAGTAGCAGTTGCTTCGCTGATGGGCCCTGCGAGGGGGGCATTGTCCCTCAGTTCTTACCAACCTCAGGTGTGTAATCGACATCTAACTTATTATCTTCTATTTTTCATGCAAGCTACTGAGATATGCCTCAGCTGTCCATTTCTTATTCATTCAGGGCGCCCCTAGTGGACTTGGCGGTGCTCCTTTCTAAAACCAGAACAACTCTGAACGTTAGGGAAAATAAGGGAAGACCACCTGAGCGAACCGACCGAAGGGACTTTCTTACTTATCCGAACCGAACGTTAGCGGCTTAAGCTAAGCCTATCACGAGCAGCGTTGCTGCTTGATCGGCGGGGAGGAAGATCTCCAAGTATGGGGCAAAGGATCAAGCGCTTTTACTTTGCTTTGTCCCCCGGGATCCACCACAGGTTGGGTTTGAGAGCCGTGTGATGGGTGACTATCTAGCACGGTTCAGAGAGCACGTGTATGTAGTCTGCGCTGGTGAATGGAAGCCCCCGCCGCAAAAAAGAAGCGGCTTTTCCCACGGCTCTGTCACCATTGACTCTATTTATTATTATGGTAAATCATTGTATCAAGATGTCAATCTTAGATCTTATTTCAGTTCGATACGTCCACCTACGAGACTCACCTTTGGCTTTCGTCTCGGTAGGTGTATTATTCTACATTTTCCCAAAAGGACATTCATTCATTTCTTTCTTCCCCGTCGACCACTACGACTAAAACGACGCGACAAATCAAGACCCGGAAAGGATAAGGGCCGGTGGTGGGCATTTGGGAAAGTCGGGCCGATCGGGTGTCTTCATTCAAGCGAGGGTACAGAGGAAGAACGAAACGAAGTGAGAGGCCGGGGGGCAGGGAAAAGAGTCGAGTCGATCGACCGGGAGAAGCAAAACGAAATCAGGATTTGGCCGAAAAAGATGCAACGTTATGGATACCATGACCGATCACCATCGAGAAAGAAGAATTTTTCTAAATCACTTCGGGTGAGCGGGGCCTTCAAGCATCCGAAATACGCCGGGGTTGTAAATGACATAGCCTTCCTGATAGAAAATGACGACTCCTTCATAAAAACAAAGTTATTCAAGTTCTTTTTTTTACCAAAGAAGTCCCGCTCTGACGGCCCGACGAGTCATCTACTAAAAAGGACCCTCCCCGCTGTGCGCCCCTCCTTGAATTATTCGGTCATGCAATACTTTTTTAATACAAAGAACAAAATGCATTTCGACCCCGTCGTAGTTCTCAATCATTTCGTGGCACCGGGTGTGGCTGAACCATCTACGATGGGGGGAGCGAAGGGAGGAAGCTTAGATAAGAGAATACGCTCTCGCATCGCTTTTTTTGTAGAAAGCTCGACCAGCGATAAAAAGTGTTTGGCCCGAGCCAAAAAGAGGTTGATCCACTTCATTCGCCAAGCGAATGATCTTCGCTTCGCGGGAACAACAAAAACCACCATCTCGCTCTTTCCTTTCTTCGGTGCTACCTTTTTTTTTCAAGGGATGGGGTTGGGGTGTATAATAACCCATTTTATGAGTATGCCCGGGAACAACTCCTAGGTCAATTAAGGATCAAATGTAGGAACCTCATGGGTAAGGATAAGGTAATGGAATTGATAGAGAAATTCATAGACCTAGGTAGGATAGGCAAATTGATAAAGGGAATAGAGATGATGATAGAGATCATACTGAGAAAGAGGAGAATTCCGTACGGGTACAACTCTTATTTGAACGAAGTGCAAAAAATGCGATCTTTTTTGTCTAATAGAACAAACACTAATACCTTAATTGAGTCGGTAAAGATCAAATCAGTTTATCAAAGTGCTTCTCTGATTGCTCAAGACATCTCTTTTCAACTGAGGAACAATCCAATCTCATTTCGTTCCATTTTTAGTAAAATAGTTAAGGATATTCCATTAATAATGCCAAAAGGGGTGGAGGGGATACGTATTTGTTGTTCTGGTCGATTAGGGGGTGCGGAAATAGCTAGAACTGAATGCGGAAAGTATGGAAAAACATCTTGTAATGTATTTAACCAGAAAATCGATTATGCTCCTGCGGAAGTATCTACTCGTGACGGAATTTCAGGTGTCAAAGTGCGGATCTCATATAGTCAAAATAAGAAGGGACGTGCTATATCCGAAACGTACGAAATATAGTAAATATAGTAAATGCAGATGTAGTAGGGGTCGCGAACCGGATGGTACACAACTTGGTTTTGGAAGATATGGCACCAAAAGTAGTAGAGCTGGTCGTCTTTCATATCGAGCCATTGAAGCAGCGCGTCGGGCTACAATCGGACAATTCCGTCGTGCTATGAGCGGACAATTCCGAAGAAATTGTAAGATATGGGTAAGAGTTCTCGCAGATCTTCCTATTACGGGGAAACCCGCAGAAGTTCGAATGGGAAGAGGAAAAGGAAATCCTACGGGTTGGATTGCTCGTGTGTCCACGGGACAAATCCCATTTGAAATGGATGGTGTGAGTTTGTCAAATGCTCGACAAGCCGCTAGATTAGCGGCGCATAAACCATGTTCGTCAACCAAGTTTGTTCAGTGGTCGTAACGTAATTGGTTAGTGGGGAAAAACCGGGCCGGGACTCAAAATAATTTTACGAAGTGTTTGTTCCGGAAGTGGAAAGACAAAGAGGGATAGGGAGCTCGCCTCCTTCTTTTTTGTAATCGCCGAAATGGAAATTGTACGACGACCCTTCTTGTTCCAGGCATACGACCCTGAGACGTGACGGTGTCACTTTTCCGGCCCGGTAAAGTGACAGTTATATAAAAAAGAATAAGAAAGAGAAGCGTGATGTTGTCAGCAATCAAATTATCGTAAATAGATAGTATAGTACGGTTGCGTTGTTTCAATTTCTGTTCGTCGGTCCTTGGGTTACGAAGAAGAAGATGCACAAAGACTCCCATGTCTTTCTTTTGGTTGGAAAACCCAACCTGCGATTTCAGATAAGTCTTTCTGCTTAGAGCAAAGCAAGAAGCGGAGCTACAATCATGCTTTCTTAAGTATGGAGAACAATATTTTACTTAGTTCATTTGAAACGTCAGTACTACTCTGTGCTATTTGTACTATTATTTTAGTAGGCACGGCCACGTGCAGAAGATTAAGGGGGGAACAGACCTCACTTGGTAAACGACCGAGGGAAGATGAAATTCTTGACTTACCCCAAAAGCGAATTTGGAAACGGGGGAGTCATCATCCTCCGGTCAACCCGGAAGCCCCACAAATCGAGGGGGTCCCGGAAGCCCCTCAACTAGAGGCGGGGACTCCAGTGGCTTCCCCCGTCCAAGTAGAAGAAGTGAAGCAAGAAGGACACCAGAAATGCAGGGACATAATTGGAATTCAAGATGAATCACGGTAAACACTTGTAGATCTTTCAGCTACACCATATGACCTAAAGTGAGAATAACTATTCGTTCTGGTATCACCCCTCTAAGCACCTCTTAATGATCCTAATTACCTAAAAAGAGAAAAGACTGGGACCGTCTCAACTGTAGCAGGGGTAATGTGCCCAAGAGCTCCTATCCTAGGCTTTCCCAGGCACCTAACCTAGCCTTGACATAGCATTCCTGTCTACACCTCTAGGCTACGAGCAAATAGTATTTCTAATACATAAATTAGAGTGCTTTGTTGGCTGAAAGACTATGGAATTAGAGAAAGAAACAGTCTCCCACTGGCAATTCTTCACAAGTTCGAAACTTAACACGAACCCTTGATCGCTGTAGCTGAAGTGGTAAAACAAGAAAAATTGGTTCTTTTAGCCTTTCCTTCCCTATTTGACTTTCCTTATTCTAAATGGGAATCTTTCTTTGAAGAAATAAGAAAGGACTACTTGGAAAGTGACACAGACACTGGTACATCAGGAAAACCTTTAGAACTCACCGTTCAACTTGATCTTCGCAGGAAAAAGCTTCTTCTCTATTAGGACCTAATAGCAATAAATAGACCAGCCAGGCGAGTGAGAAAGGAGGAAACATTACTCTCTTTCTGCAAAGTCCGAGTCCCATTTGATGAGCCAAAAGAACCATCTCTATCTCTTCTTATATTCCAGAGATTACTCGCTCACCTACAATGCTTTGGGCCCAGTCTTCTCTATGCATGGATGGCTTTGAAAGAAAGATAACTAGAATCAATCTCTTCTCCTAGGAAAAGAATCGGATTTCTTCGAAGAGCTGCGAACTTGACCAGAAGAAAGGTCAGTGTAGAGAAGCTCGGTCAGTGATAGTCTTCCCCCGACCGTATTCTGACTAGAAAATCTGGCTTCTATTACAATTACAAGTTCCGTTCCTAATGAAACTACTCAAATAAAAAAGTACGTGTACAATACAGAATTGTTATATGGGAAGTTTACTATTGGATATAACATGAGAAGAGCAAGCGGAGAACCTGTGCCCTTTATCATAGGTCATGCTATTTCTCTTTGGAAGATTCAAGTGGGAATGCTGCGCCCAACATGGATGTCTATGCTATTATTGAGAAAAAATGAATCAAAAAAGCAGCAGAATACGAGAAGGATTTATTTTCTGAAAGGGTGTATACATTAGAGTGTACCTGCTTGGTAGGCATGAAATCACTGACAAAGAGTTGCCTAGCTCCGATGAAATTGCAAGCATAATTTGGAATTTAATAGAAGCGGGCATAGCTAGGGGTGAACCACGAGAAGTTAGAGCAAGAGCTCCGGGTAGGTATCGTAAACATCCTGAGTGTATCACGGCATTGAAGCAGAAGAAACAGAAATGTTTTCCTTTCATTGTAGCCGATATAGAGACTGTTATACTAAATAATGTGCTTGTACCTTATGCTGCGGGGCTCTTAGTGGTGAATCCGGGGGATGATGTGGCTGCCATGGATGATCAAATAGACACATATTTTTTTGAAGATTACAATTTGATAATACCTTCCCTTGAAGAAAGGAGTACTAAAATGTTGGTAGATTTTATAGAGCGTATAGCCAAACTGGGATCTACTCACAAGGGCGTGAAAACAGTTTACTTTTCGAATCTAATTTCTCGATCCGATCGACTTAATGAAGTTTTTAGCCAGTCATATGGTCGAGTACACCATCAAACCGCTGATGAGGAACAAGAAGCTTTACCAGTTATCAATTTATAGGAAAAAAAGGGGGAATAAGAAATTGGTGTTCCATCTACGAGATTCATACACTCAACTCCCTAATAGTCTAGAAACATTGGCTAAGACTTTATGTCCGCACTTAGGTTCAAAAGGCTCAATAGCACATGACGAAGTTCAAGTGTCTTCTCTTCAGGAGAATAGAGCCCAATTGTTGGATTATATGGAGCTGGATATCAGTCTTTTAGGTGATGTGATGCTTCGGGCTAAATCAATTTATTGGACTAGATACAATGTGGATATCGGGGTATGTTTGACATTGTCATCGCTAGCTAAAAAAATATATCGAATGAAGTATTTGCAAAATATGAATGAAAATGAGATTCACGAAGGGATTTGTGGCAGCCATCAAGGAGCCAGAACCTTAGCTAAGCGAGTCCTACGAGATGGGTTTTATTGGCTGGCCTACTTTGCGAGCAGAAGCGTAATATTTAGTGAGTCTCAGTTTGAAAAGTGCCAGTACCACAGTCGTATGACTCACAGACCTCCGACAACCTTGACGAGTATAGTGACCTGACCCCATGGCCGTTGCTTTTGAACCTGGGGAGTTTGCTTTTGTACTTAAGCAAGGGAATTTGATGAAAGTGATTGAGCTGACCTACTATCTATAGTAAGACATGCCCTTTCCACAGGAGTGGAGGAGCTCCCACGTGATGGTGTAGTGTGAGGCTGTTTGGAGACCCCTCTGGAACTTGACCCTAGCTCCATTTCTTTTCCTCTTAATAGCAAGATTTTCTTTGTCGTAAGACGGTCGATATGGGTCTTTCCATTGCATCCACACCTCACTGGCATAAGCTTATTAAATGGTTAAGGGTGAAGATCGGGCATGGCAAGGACTGGGCCGTATACATAGGTTCTTTGAGCTGCTGTAAAGCTTCTTACGAGTTCTTTTGAAACAGTTCGGTAAGCGGGCTTGCTGATCTACCCATACCCAGGCGCTTCTGAACCGATAATATCTTAGCCTGAACTCCTTCATTTAGTAGCCGAACATTTCACATTGCCTATATCTTCTGCCGGGTCTGGACACCCTCTGAGGCGCGAAGCGGTGAGCTCAGCTCTGAGACTTGCGCCTTTCTAGCTAATAAAACCTCTTCGACCAATCCCCACATTAGAACTCCGCGTTGTGGAACTACGACATATGTCCCTCCCGCGTATTCCCTAATAGTGCTTCTCGGAAGGCCGTCTTAACTCGGATTGTCCGTCCTTTGAGAGTATTCCCAATTAGGTTAGGGATTTTTATTGGTTGGTGAGGTATTTTTATCATTCCCTTCGTATTGCAGGAAGTATGCTATTACCAATGTGTTGCTTGTACTGGAGAAAAAACCCTCAGATCAGTTGGATTTTTTAGAGTCACGCGTTAGGGTAGGAGTCTTTGATCATCTCTGAATCAAGTATATATTTTGGAATGAAAAGAGGATTTTCCTAGTAGAAATCCCTTATATAGAGTAAGTATAATATATTAGTAGATCGCCATTCTTTCTATCTATATCATTTGGAGAAACTCAAGACTTTGTGAACTGGATGACTACAGCCCCGGGGTTCCCTCACTCAAAACTCTACCAAGTGAGCTGAATTGAGATACTCTATATAGATTTCGAATGAGCTAATCCGTATAGTGAACTCAACGCCTAGTTCACTTCACTCTTTCGCTTACCAGATGTGAACCAAGCTTCTTTTCTTTCTCCCATAGTTCTACTATCAGTGTTTTGCTTTGTTCTTCAATCCATTGATTTCTTCTAGTTATTAGTACAAGTAGGGCGTCTTACTTTGCTTTTCTTTCCAAGCAAGCGGACCACCTATTCAAAGAGATCTGACTTCTCCTACTACTACTTCTTCCTAGGTAAGCAATTCCACTACTTCTCAAAAGCCTGACGCTCCGCGCCTCGTGCCTTTCTTCAATCAACTCGTAGGCTCCTCGCTTGACTATATTTTATTAGTGCATATATTTCTATTTTCGTAGTGATTCATTGCGACTCGTCCCGTTTCATTAAGGTCATTGGAAGGCTGCCGGAGTAGCAAACTTCTCTCAAACCAGCCCCCAGCCAGAATTTTGATTTACCTTATCGCTAGTGCAAACCCAAAATACAATACGATCTCATGTACTCTTAGAAAAATTATATGGTTGCAAATAGACAACAGCTAGACTAGTGGTAGTAGTAGCAAAAGTAATGGGTTGCTTTGAATGAAGAAAATAATACGAAGCTAGGCCTCGGGAGATGGGAGTTATTAAGAAGAGAACGGATGACACAATCACCACCACTGGCTTTACCCAAATCCCCCCCTTTGCCCTCGAGAACCACTACAAGAATACCGCATCTTATGAAAAAAAAAGAAGATAATTACCCACACCCCAATCATGATTGAATCGTTTCATCATATCATGAAAACAAGAATTAATGATTCTCCTTCTAGGCTGATCCCTACAATGGCTTACCATTACTGTGTCTTCTTTCTCTCTCTATGGAGCACTGTTACTCTATTATCTTCAGAAAGGATAGTAGATGGAACAAGAGACTCTCGAAGAATTTGCTATCGAGCTCTAAGTTGAACGATAAGTAACGATGGGTAAAGCAAGGTATGCATGGGCTAGACTAAGAGATGTAAAAGGATTACGAGGGTTTGCTTGAGAAGGTTCTAATAGGGGATCGGGATTCAGGCCCAGAAAACAAACCACTGACCGACCAGACCAATTCAAGAAAAGAAGGACTCTTGAATTCAAAGCAGGATGTGGAAGCTGAAGGAAGGCCCAATTCATCACAGAGCAAGCTTCACCTTCTGTTTTTTCTTCAACCGAAGCACTCTGGCATAAACGTTTGTTTAGGCCATCCCTCCAACAAAGTCATCAGTCATCTGTTCTATGAGAGGAGAATCCCAGTCAAGCCAGATGATCAGCAAAGTTGTTCAGCTTGCTGTCAGGCCAAGGCACACCGGATCCAGAGACCTAATCTACGATAGAATCACTCTAGGGTTTGATCCTCATAAATACACATCGATTCACTCATATCACTATGAACGCGCGCATAGGAAAAGGGAGAGGACAGAGCTCTCCATTCCTTCTTTGAGAGAAGAGATTGTTGAGAAATCCACTGTGAGAAGGCAGGGACAGGCTAACTGGTTGGTCAAGGGCTACGACTCAGCTTAAGAAAGCCAGCACACTGGACCTACATGCGGGCCATCTGAGAAAGAAGAAGACGCATCTGAAAATACGAAATACCAAAAGAAAGTAACTAAGAAAAGCAGTCCGCACTCCCATCCCAGAAGCCAAGTCCCGATCGGAATTCCCTACTCCTGCGTATTGCCTCTCGCAAAGTACGAGTTTAGTCAAGAGATGAGGGTTCTTCCTTTCTGCCACTCCGTCCAAACCACTCACACGCTTCTTCGCCTGTACTCTCTATACTCCTGCCCCTGGTCTTTATGCATTAGTTTCTTCGAACCTTCTCTTTATTCTGGGTGAAGTAGCTCTCTGGAGTACTAATAAGGGGCTGGCTTTCCTAAGAGTTATTTATAAGTCAAAGTTTAAATTCTAAGGTAAAGTAAAAGTTGTAGTCACTCTTGTGCTTGCAGACTCTTGACAAAGGTTTCTTTCCATTGACTAGTGAGATGACAGGGCGGGAAATCCAGGTAGGTGAATCACTGAAAGGAAGATTTCTATCACTACAATGAAATTTGTAAGCCCATCTTATTAGCTTATGTCATTTCTTCCAAGTAATAAGCCAGCTTTTAACGCCTAAAGTATACCTTGAGTCTTTTTACCTATGGGCAAGCAAGCCCTTTTTCCATACAAAACTCATGTTCCGTAGGACAGAAGAAACTGACGGGAAATACAGCACGGATTATAGGGAGTTATACTGCTATTTCTATTCAGCCGTAGACCTTAAATCTGAATTGGAACCCTTAAGAGCCCCTTTTTTTCAGTCTCAACTCACCCACATCGCCAATGGAGGAGAAGTGCTTGTGGGTGGCCAATCCCTGGCATGCATTTCCACGAAATGGAATAGAATGCCTTAATAGGCAGGCCCCTCCTTTCATGTTAACATACGTCTAAGATTTTAAGTTCGAATCGTTGGTGCATAGATTTGTATCGCATTTGCTAGTTAGTCTTATGTTACCTGACCTGACAGAGCTCAGTGGCTTGCTTTAGAGAGTAGAGGATCGCTTAAAATATTGCATTTCCGCATAGATGGACTCAGGGTAATCCAATCCCCTGACAGAAGCGGCTTCTTCTCCTTGTCAATGACTTTATACACCCATTCTCACCCGTGCTTGCTGGTGAAGCTACCCTTATGGAATAAGTTGACAGGAATGATACGTGCACGCCTAACAGTAGTCGATTCTAATCATTGTCTTGTACCCAACATGCATGAAGAAAGAGTTTAATAGCATTTAAATAGTTGTACAAACACTTCGTGCCTGTGGCCTCTGGAAGCAGATCTACGAGACGGAAATGAAATGATTGAGAGAGAGAAGCCCTAGTAATTCAATGTGACCAGCCAGCACCTATTGGTTGGGATTACTCAAGGTATACCAAAAAGGTTGAGTGTCTCCTCGCCATTCATTTTGGAATGCCATCTAGGCGAGCAATAGTTCTCCGTTTCCTTCGTAATATTTGGCCGAACCCTGAAAGAAATATATAGGGCCCAAAATCATAAGATTCTCTGGAATCTCCACTGTTGCCTGACCCGAGCAAGTAGTAAGCAACTGTAGCGAGCACTGACTAGTTTCAGAGAGTCACTGCTTTTCTTCCTTGGATTGGAATACGCGTTCCAACTTACTGAGCTACTGGACAAAGAGGAGTATATACCCGGTCCAGGAAAGCTAGGGATAGTTGTTGATGCAAGGGAAAAACAAAATAGCACATCTGTTTGCTTGGCTGTCCCAACAAATTACCTGCTCTTGACTGAGCTGACTGTTCGTTTCACTAGTCCTGTAGCAACTGAGCCACCAGCCCATTTCGCTCCAACTTTCCTTGGTGCATATCAAGCTGTCCCTAGGCATTCCACTGTCTCGCCTGCCTTGGAACCTGCTTAACTAACTACTGCTGAGCCAACTAGTGCCTTCCTTATCACCAGAAAAAGCTACTTGTTATAGTCGTTCATGTAGCACTGTGCTACCATTCCTTTCTACCCAACTAAACTAGTCATTTACTCAACACACCGGTTCAATATAAAAATCCCGATGAGTAAGTTAATTCACTGGGTCCACTAAGTCTTTCAATGAACTCGCATAAATAAACTATTCGAAGAACTCAGTCCAGTCCAATAAGTAGATTAACTTGAAAGTAAAAGAACTCCAACCTGGAAGTACACGCATCAAGTAAGTAGCAGCAGCTGAATGACCTGGAACCCGCATCAAAGCCAGCCAGGTACGAGATTCACTCTCCCGAGCCTCCTCTTTATTCAGAAATGAAACCAAGCCATCTGATCTAACCTTAGGAAGGCGGTATGGATTGACTATAACTAACCAAAGCCAGTGAGTGGGATCTCATTGGTAGCCTAGCCTGGGATAAGCAAGGAGCGCGCATCACAATCCATATGAGGGTGGAGTCGTTGGTTCGAACCCAACTTGTATATTCTATATATATAGGAAAGAGGAATCTCTAGAAAGAAAAAGAAGTCTCTTAGTAGAGAAGATAGAGATTTTCTCTATTGATGTGAGCCTATATAGTTGAAGAGATTGAAGGCTACCCACAAATCTCATATATAGACGAGTGGAATTCATAAAGTCACTTCGCTTCACTTTACTTCAAAGTCTATTGATCGAAGTAATGCGGTTCACATCCTCATCTTCGGGTTGGTTGCATATTTTTTTCCTGTGTCCACCAGGAGTTCTCGCTACCCTTGGTGTGTGTCTTGGTGGAGTTATGGTGGCAAAGAATGCATTCATATAGTTGATGTCTTTTTGGGGAGAGGTGAGATCCCTGTTTTTTTGTAGGCTTGGTCTGAGTGAGTCTGAGTTTGAAGAGTAAGCACTCTCACTTTCAAATAAGAAATAAGCCAAGCACAGTTGGAAATTCTCAATCTCTTTCTGCACTTTCACACAACATAAAATTGTGAAAAACGCTGAAGAAACAATGCACTCCACTTATGCTGATTCAAACATGCTAACAAGAAAGCAAACCCGAAGCGAGGTGAAATAGGATAGGGAGTTGGAGCTTTCATCAACCCGGAACGATAGTGGAGGAGAGCCCGGATCCAGAGTTTGATGGAAGGAGGAAAGGGTGAATTCAACCGGTCTTTTAATGCCATCGTTCCTAAATGTTAATCCTCATGCTGTCTACGATCTGCTCAGAGTTGAATTCAAGAGATAGGAATATAAGACAAAGTTTAGATTGACCGATCTTGTAGATAGATTGGATAAGAAGATCCAACAAGCTCGCCATGAGCAATTAGTTCTCAAACTAGCCACCGCCTACGAGGGGTATGTGTTATACTCCCCCTCCTGACTTGAGCTGTTATAAGAAAGGGACAGGATCTTGCTCCATAAGTATGAGGAGAGTCGGTACAGTAGGCTCATACACCAATGCTTTTTCCCTACAACCGGATCCTAGAGGAAAACCTAATGCACAATAGGTAGCTCTTAACTTCGTCTGGTTATGCCCATAAGTCATCATGAATGCGATAATGCCCAAGAGTTCACGTAAAAAACTAGGCTCTAAGGTTAGGATAAGAGCACTCTAATCTAGTCTAGGTAGATGAGGGAGATCCACCTAAGCCCACCGTCTATAAAGAAGCACACGATCTAATCTAGTCTTATTGTTAGTCTCTCTATAAAGATGATCCATCACCTAAAGGGCGGACTCTGGACAGAAACTGAGGATTTGCTATAGGAAAGACCCTACCCTATAAGTTAAGACAATATGCTACATTCTATGATATCCTATTCAATCCCCCGGTTAGCATGCGATGCTCGTCGTGCTAATAAATCCTCTCTTCTTAAAGCCCAACCCAAGTAGGACAAAGAAATGCAAGTAAATACCCTCGATTCATTCCTTTTATGCGAGTGGGAAAGCTAGCTAGAAATCAATGACAAGGAGTAGAGCCTAGAGCAAAAGGGCCAGGCGTCAGGTTAGTTAAAGCAAGAAAGTCAATGCTGGTGCTCGCTTATTCAATCCTTTTTTCTCTCCTCCTTTGTGCTAATCACTAGTGCTAAGAACTAGGTCAAAAGGAAAGTCAACCCTTAATACGGAGTTTTCTACTTGTTCTTACTTGTGTTAGTGAAGCCTGATAGTTCAACTTGCCTGTCCAAAGTCAATCTATGAAAAGTCTTCCTTATAGGCGCACCCAGCTGTAAGAGAGTAGAAGCAATCGGAGTAAATAAATCCCATAGTGAAATGAGCGTTAGATGTTGACTAGACAAAACTAGCTAATACATGTAGTAGGGTAACTTTGCCTTTTTTCTCGGTTATGTGAAAAGGTAGAAAACTCGCTACACTTTATAGGAAATGAACTACTCTTAATGCAAGCTAGTCAAGCTGGATGAGTTGTTAGGAATGGCTCAACCCAGGCAGCGCTAACCCTGTCTTTCCCAAAAAGTATCGTCTTTCCCTAGGGAGGACAAAGATTAACCAATAGTAGTCCCGAGGATTGTATGAGCAAGGTCCGAACTGTTTCTATTAGTAGCAACATGAGGAGCCCCGAAGGGAGAATAAGAAAGATTAACCGACGCCGCGTTTTCAGAAGAAGCAATTGGATAAGAATCATACGCTGTGAATGAGCAGACGAATCGACCGAGGGCTTACACACAAGAACAGAACCTAACTCTACTTCTTTTTCCTCCTCTCCTCTTTACTGCCCCCGCTATCAACAGGTCAGTAAATAAATATATGTAGTGGAGAAAGAAGAGTAGCCCCCCAGGTCATCAATTAGTAATAGAATAATCCCATCCCAGTAGTAGTCCTCTTGCCAACAAGATTTGATCTACTTAGACTAACGGAAACCATGGCCTAGTTCCTCGAGTAGTTACTCGTTCTAAACTAAATACGTTCGTAGCAGTAGCTGAAGAAGAAAGAGATCACTAGAATTCCCAAGGAAATCTACATTACTTGGCCGAGGAAGAACTAGAGTTGGCAAGGTTGACCTCAGCTCTGAGAAATAAGAAATCCGGCACCTATTGATTGAGCTCCATCTAACATATCGATATCGAGACATTTTCACGCTTTTGATTTCTTTGCTGCTCTTTCCTCTATTGCGGCGCATGGATAGGATAGGCGGCTAGGAATAAGTGATTTTAAACCTGAGGCAGAAGACGAAGCTACCGACTCCAATGTTGATGCACATTAACTAGGAGTTTTTGAGATCAAGCAATCAATCCTCGCCTCGAACTGGTATAAAGGAAGAAGCTGGTGGTGCAGGTTTGTATCAAGTCAGATGTAGAATATTTACTTTACATAAATGGGTTGCCCAAGGGATACGATTTCCGGAGTTCAGGAATAAAAACTAGTTCGATTCAAGGAAGAAGTTAGAAGCGGGTGGAAAAGAATCCCGTGCCGGTTTACGTTCGCATACAGTCGCAGGTGCGGAAGAAGTAGAAGCAAGGTCAATTCCAGGCAGAACGTCATTCGATGCTATTTCGATTCAAGCAGAACTAGACCTGGCCACAATAGTAGTTGAAGTATTAGCACTCAGAAAAATCATAAGTAGAATCGGGCATGAAGAAATGCTTTGGTTGAACCAGGCCTATTAGCATATGCATTAGCAGATCTTCTCACTCTAGCGATTTCAAGCGGACCCATCTCCCTTGCAAAGCGTTAGCGCTAGCCAGGTCAATATCAATAGTTCATCTCTATTGGTCTTACTTCACCCAGCTTCCATATCCAACTCAGACGTAGCTGCCTTCTGGCACTTTTTGAACTATATCCCATGACTTGACCTTGCCCGAAGTCAACAATCAAAGGTCAGAATGAAACCGTATCCACCCACACAAGAAACTTGCCCTGAAACTTAAACCGGCAGAACCGACTATGGTTAGAGCTGGATCTTGATCTTCCTCGAGAAAAGCACTGATCAAACCTGGAATGCCTTACTAGCAGGAATGAAAAGGTATGTATGAACCAACAAAGGTCAAGTTTATATATATTAGACAAGATTTAACCTTCCTTCACCGTGGCTTACTTGGATGGGAAAGTCGTAGATACGCGTTCTATTCTAGTCTAGAATAGGATCCATGTATAAACCAACAGTCCTAGATGGACACGAAAAGTAAGGTGATGAACGAACTTCAGAATACAATAAACAGAATCAAAACAAGCAAGAGAACTCTTAAAAGAAAGAAATCTACTGCTCTATCATTGACAGATATCTTTTAGTCTATAGCCCGCCCTACCTAGGGGGAACTCACACTCGCTAGAAGGCAAAAGCACTTGAAACAGTAGTGAGGTAAGAAATAAAACTACTCGCTTATTCTCAATATGCCTGCTCTTCGAATTCAAAACTCCTCAGCTATACCCCTTTCTACATATGTATATATGAAAAAGACAGCAGCTATACAAAGCTTTATCTCGCCACTTGATAACTCGTTTGCTTCTGGCTTGGCTGTCTTACTGGATTTCATCTATCCTTAGCTTACTGGCCTAAGATGTATATGCTTGGAATATTCGTAATCTCCCTCGTGGTTACGTTTTATTATCTTAGAAGGAGTTGCAACCTACAAGGCCTATAACGCCGGCCGTATCAGATCTTTCCATTGCCCTATGGTCACTTGCTTAAAAACTGAAAAGAGACAGACTAAAAAAGAGACTGAACTTCACTTAGGCTTTCTCGCAAGCTTATTAGAGCATTGAATTGACCTCTACTAATCAATGAGTAAGATGGCTTGGATTCTACTAAATCCAAATCCAAATAAAAAGAATGCTGGCTAGGGTGACGCTCGTGCTTCTTTCGAGTAAGGCAAACTGAGTAAGGGGTCGTGTTATTAAGTAAATTTCTTAGCTATAAGCCTGGCCTTTCACTTTTATTAGTACCCCTTTTTCCAACCTTTTCCATTCCATATCTCACCAGTCTTCTTTCCCTGGGTTGTTCTTGAAACGCGTATTAAGTACTTCCCTCCACAAGTCGATCACACCAGATCACAAAAGTAGGAAAGACCGGGTATCAGAACTTAAAACTCATAAACGTAAACTTTTCTCTTTAATAGCTTCAGTACTCATTCATGCCTATTGGCAATAATATGTTTCATCATAAGAATACCGTGAAACCTAGACATATTAAAAAAGTCCATAACTGGGATCTTCTCCACTCTCATAGTTGCAACCATGAAGCCCCACAATTTATTGAGTAGCGAATGACTGAACATCAGTCATGTTTGAATCATGGAATCGTAGAATCAACGCAATGATGTGCTTCATACTGGAATCTCCTACTACAGCTGGACAGGTTGCGGGGTCTGCGGCTCCCATTTCGGGGCACTATTGCGGACCTCTATTGGTCCCCTAACTTTTGCGGAGAATCAAGATCTAACACCTCATTTCTTTTATTTCTCTATGATATTTTGGAAAGAGATAGATCCGGCACTGCACAATCCTCTGGCCTTGGCCTCCCCGCAACCGGTCATCTCTTCTTTTCATGGAATTGCTTGCCCAGCTGGAAATGCAGTCAATCAGGTCTCTCTGCGCCAGGAAATGGTCCTCGAGTGCAAGGGCAGAAGGGATCCAGAAGTATGGTCGAGCAGAGACATACCTTATCTAAACTGGGTCTGGCTCCGGTTTCATCCTGTTATTAGTTCTCAGGAGTTGGGAGAAGAGAAGCAATGACTAGATTGGTGGTTCCTATGTTTCCTTTCTGCCTTTCAGCCTCTCCCGGCGGGGCGAGCCGGCGCATCCTTTCCGCTTTCTATTCTAGAAAGGGGTTTCTATCACGACTAATCTGCAGTTCGATGTCTTTAGCCTGACCCGAAACACCACTCCCGCGAGTAGAAAGAAAGAGAGATGATCTACTTGCAACTTGCTACTGCTGGTACCTTGCAATCGTATCCCGGCACCTTTAAAGCACTTTCCGGTGTCTTTCGCTCAGTTGCTAGCCCTGAGCTGCCTTGCCCAACTAATACTAATGCACTAGCATCTACGGACGTTCTGCCTTGATTTGACATAGATAAATAGGATGAAATGGGCCCAAGGGAAAGCATTCTTTTACTTCATGGCCTGGCACTATGCAGGATTCGATCTCTTTTCTCGTAGGAGGATCTTCCGCTTCATCTATAGATTCGTTTTCTCGTTGAACTCTTGCTTGAAAGCAAACATGATATAGTGATATAGGCCCGGGGCCAATGGGAATCTCTTTTTCTCTTAGGCAAAGCAAAGCAAATAGAAGTGAAGTAAAGCTTTCTCGATTCGATATAGAATAGAATAGTGACGAGAAAGGGCAACTAGATCACAGGATGGGGCATGAAAGCATTGGATTTGAGCTTTTAAAGAAGAATTCATTCGATCAGTGCGGGTTCACTGCCTTGCTTGAAGCCAATCTCTATAAGGGAGATGCAAATACTTCATTCTTCCATAGTGCTGCCAATGGAAGACACAGAAAATGTCATATTGCTTGCTTCTTTGAAATAAATACTTAAGAAGCTTGTTTTTTAGTGAAGATCAAAGGAAGTCACTAGAAGATACTTTCTGGCACTTCTTTCAACTGGCTAAGATATTCCCATAAGCGGCGCTTGCATATTATGCTCTACTTTCCCCTTCCTTCAACCTTGCATTTTGATTTAGAAACATTGGCTCATTTAGATTTAGTTAGATCTGAGGCCGGCATAGGCTGCAAGAGATGTGCCGCATAAGCTGAAGTATCTAAATAAGATAGGCACCTGGATCTGGAAACCTGACAAGCTCCATGACTCCAGTCATCCTAGCATCAAGTACTGTAGATACTGGTGTGAAAAACCTTCTATGTCGTCAACAACTATCATAATTAACCCAAGAACCAGTTTGCAGCCAGTACCAGTACCTGTAATGGAGTGGAGTCATACCCAAACTTTAGGAGCCACAACCCACCATTTTCCCTTCCTTGCTTATGGTTTGGGAATGGTATCTCCTTGAACAAGGTAGCTGTGTCACATATATTCCGTTAATGGGATGGATTTTCTGCTTTCGGATGGTGTGATTTCAACGTTGAGTACCTACTAAGAGTTAGTTCTCGATGGGCAATAAATCATATTGATGAAAAATCACCAAGGAGCATGAAACAAAACACATAACTTACGTACCCATTGTACTTAGAGCCAATAAACTACCAAGAATCTTCTGTCTCAACCACTTTCTTATTGTCTTTACATCGATTTCTAAATATAGGAAGGGAAAGTAACGGAGAGCAAGCAAAAGAAATAAATCTATCAACGACCGACTTCGGACTAGAATCTAGAAACATACCTAAGGGAAGAAAGCATATTTGAGGTTTACTCCTTCCATGTCTAGTAGGAGTGCGTGCTTCTTATCTTGACGCTATACATTCGGTTCAGTCAGTCCCTGAGACTTCCCAAGGTAATCTTACCAAACAAGCAACGGATTGAGCAACTAGCGCGAAAGCCGTTGCGCGTTAGCGCATTCTCCACCACATCTTGCTTGGCTTGCTGAATCAGCATATGGATATGGATTACTTCATTGAATTTCTTGGCCCGAGCTCTTGTGATTGGTCTACTTGGCAGGTGGAATGGATCCTTAGCAGGTTCATGTGTTCCTTGTTTACGTAGCTCTTCTGTTGGATCACGTAGCCCCTCCGTTGGATTACGTTGCTCTGCCCTTGGATTACTTGAGTCATTTCTTGGTTTACTTGGCTGCTCCGCAACATGCTGGTTCCTTTTGTCATAATACCTAACGGCTGTGGGCAGAATGAATGAAAAAGCAGATGAAAGACACTATACATACCAATAGAATGATAAATTTAGAATAAAGCTAGGTGACGTCACGGCATTTGAGAACCAATTGCTTCTTTTGCTTTTCACCAACCTTCATGTACAATCTTATTTCGTATTGGAGTACAGCCTATCGTAGGCCCAGCAAAGGCAAGACGGAAAGCAAGCATTAAGTGAAGAAGCAAGGTCCAAACAAAGTAGTGAAAGATTTACATTGAAAAGCTTCTCCATGTCTATATCTGTCCGATGGACCAAGCAAGTTCAAAGGAAACGGCTTCTCTACTGCATAAAAAAACCAATCCAATGAAAAGGTTAACGATTCCTATAAATTGAGAAAGAAGCATGTTCTTCATGCCCAAAAGCGGATAAAGTAGATGGAACCTGTTCTCTAACCTTCTTTTTGTAGCAGATACTGCATAAAGTTTACCTGCCTTGTAAGGCTTTTGTAGGATTAATCAAATTTTCTTTTTATCGTTCTATCTCAGAGTATCCATTCATTCGATCTTGCTATCCGCTCTCAATTGAATCCCTTCTCTGTTGTCGACAGGTGTGTCCGCATCAGGACCAGAATCACGGTCTAGTACCTCCGTACTCGCTCCTACTTTATTAATTAGGAAGTGAAGTAGCCCCGTCTTATTTTCTCGAAATGCGTAGATCAATGCTAATGATGTGATTACTGCCTGGATTCTTGTCAAGGGAAATAGAAAAACACGACTTTTGCCATATAGCGAGATGGACTTTTGACTACGGCAATCTACTGGACCGAGGGAAAACCTTCCTCCTTTGTCAACAGTGAGTAGAGGCAGGCTATTGGTTGGTTCGAATCAAGCTGTCTTTCTATCTCTGGCTCTGGAATTGACCTAGCATCTACAGACGTTCTGCCTGGAACATAGAATAACGTTCTTCCCTTTCCGATTCCGATCTTCACTAGGCGTGAGAACTCTTAGGTAAGCTGCAGAGCAGCAGAAGTGAGAATTGGATTGCTTTGGAACTCTCCAATAGCGTTTTCTTTGCTGGCTTCGTAATGGATTGAGGAGCCTATTTGCCTAAGCGAATCCCATTCACTGAGATAGCGCTGCGCTGGCTTTCAAATGGATCAAATCTTCCCCCTTTCTCTCGAGGTCAAATCAGCTATCATCCAAACGGGGTTTCTGACGAAGATGCTTTCTTTCGTATCGGTCGTATCAGGAAGTGAGAACAGAACTCTTATATTATACGAGTGATTTCTATTCTAGCTGGCACTTCTACTTCGGGTAACCTATTACAAGGAATGTTTTCCTGGCCCCACTAACTATGAAATTCTTCGATTCTCATCTCATAAGATCTGCCGGTTCGCGCCGCACTCTTGCTTGAAACTCTACTTTCGACTCTCTAGATGACCCTGACACAGAAGCCGATTCTTCTTTCGCTTTCAGAACTACTTTGGAGCAGCTACCACTGATTCCGGTGAGGTTGGAGGTGCGAACTCAATAAAATAATTGGAGTTGGCCATCGGAAAGTTCTATTTGGCAAGCAGATAGGACAGTCAAGGTGCCGGGATACGATTGCAAGGTACCAACAGCAGCTTCTGTTCGTGGATACGCCGGTGGAAGGTCAGCAGTGCCAGTCAAGGGGTTCTCGTCCTTTGGGCAAGCTTTGTTGAGATGTTCGTGGAGCAGTCTTTCGTTTCAGGAAGCAGGTCAAGCATCGGATTAAAGTAGCGGGGGAGATTTGAGAAATCGATTTGCAGAACAGGACGGAATAGGCATTCTAGAGAATAGCCCCGCTTTTCTTATGCATATGCATGTGCCAGACTTTCTCTTTTAAGAAAAACCCTTTTTCTCTTTCTTTTCCTTCCTCCGAACAAGTCATCTTCCTCATCCGAATGAGAATTTACTGATTGCCAAACCACCTAATTATCTCTATGAAGGACGCATGCTCACACATAATGGGAATTGCATATCCTTGGGTTTTTTGGAGAAGAGTCGCAACTCGAAAGAGCCAAGAAGGGGAGAGAGATGATGCGCTAAAATAAGGTAGACCGGACGGGAGAGAGAAGCGCCATACTCGCATTAGAGAATCAAGTCAGGAGAGGGAAGTAGACGACAATCATGAAATCGATATGCGGGAGAATACACAAAAGATAGGCAATATACTCCACCTAGTCGTTCTGTTTCGAAAGTAGGAGAAGCTATCACTTTCACTCAAGTCACTCTAAGTCTAAGGAAGGGTTATAGCCATATCTGTTTAAGGATCTGTCTTAAATGAGACCTAATCCCAGCCCCCTTTTGAACATACATTGTTGGATTCTTCTTCTAATGATTGGGAGAACCCACGCCACACTAATGAATGACCTCTTTAGATTAGAAGAAATAGAGGAACATGCGTCTTCGAACGATGCAGTCTCACTACGACCTGGAAATTCTCTTATTCCCCTATCCAAAAAGGGAGTCATGATGCCAATGAACCCCAACCCTGCCACACGCGAAACACACAGCGATCTAAATGCAAAGAAGATATGATATATATGGGCTTTTGGATTTTCAAAGAAAGCATGTTGTTGTTCTCCGAACTCTTCCCTCGAAGAACTTTCGATATTCGCGCGCCCTCATCCACGTCTTAAATATTGGAATAAACCAGCGCATTGATTTTCTATTTATCATAACTTGGGCTTACCACTGGGAATTCACCATTTCTCCATACAATACAGCTTTGAACTTCACTGAAATTACAAATCGATTCCTGGCTCGAGTAGAGTCTATGACATCAAATGAAAAGAGAATCCTAGGTTGTTTCATAGGCAAGACAATCAAAGCTCTTTTATTCTATGAATTATACCTCATTGGGTCTGAATCTGTTCTGTAGACTAGCCCCGTCAATCCTTTGCTAAATAGTCTTTCTTCAGTCGCCGATGTCACCTTTGGTACCGGAAATCCTATATGACCATCGTTGCTGCGAATGGTTCTCTTGGGGCGGCCCACCTAGAACTAACTCCCTTGAGTCCTTGACTACATGAAATGGGGGGTCTGACTGGCAGGAAAAGAATCGAATGGACGGAAGAGCACTGTAGCAGAGCATAGAGATCCGAAGCAATGCATTCAGCAAGATATCATGGATTGTCGCGAAAAGCTAGGATGGAAACTGGTTATTGGCTATGGCCCAAGCTATTGTCTTGCAGTGGAGGCGAAGCAAGCATACTCATCATTGAGGTCCCACCTGTCTTTGTTCTGCCTTCCTATATGCTTTTCACAGTCTCGTGAGGGAAGCTTGGCAAGCTAGCAAATGCTGGGTGGGGAGGAGATATCGGCGATCAAGAAACATATAGCCGGTTAGGTGTGACTTATGTGCAGAGTGCCTTAGTTCAATAAACTACAGCAGAAAAGCTCATTTCTTCCAGCATCATTTCTTCTGTAATTAGATTAGAATGGAAGCACAAAATTCACTGTGCTAGCATGGTACTGTCACAAATCAGTGCTGTGAATTTCTTTGTACTACGGAGTGGAGTGCTTTAATCCACTCGATTCCCTTGGGGAAGCAGAGGAGTATTCAGTGCAACTGTACCCGCAACCGAGCTATCTGAAATTGCTAACTCACCTCTGTCTCTTGATACGACTATTATTGAGGGGAGGGAGAGTCCATTCATTTGCCCATCCTGGATAACGGGTAGAGATCCTAGCGGTGAATAATAAGAAGCCTTTGGATTTCATCTAAGCTGTTGACTCCCAGTATGGGATGGGAAGACTGTGCCTATCTATGGCCTCTCTTTGTTAACGCCTTAACCTCGTTGCAGGTATTCCGTAAAATGAAGTCATCTATTATTAGGTAGCAATTCAGGAGCCTTTCCTGTACTTGAAGGCGGATTAGCAAGGGAATGAATCTGATGAAGCTGTTCCTCCGCTAGAATAAGGGGGGCATGATCGCTGATGCAGAAAATCTCTCCCGGGGTGAGACCCAATAACGAAAATCCATGAAGCAGTGAAAATATAGCCTGGTTAGAGTGCCCTCCCTCTCCTTTAATTTGTCATAGTTTGTTTGATTTATCAATGCGAAGAGTGAATCAAAAAATTGAACTAGTGCGCTAAGTACGTTGCTACAGACCGGAATGGAGAATGGCAATAGCATTTGGAAGGGAGTGTTTCTATTTCAATAATTAGACAACAGCCGTCAGTCAAAATACTGATATCCCCCTCGTTCACTTAAGTGGTAAGAAATGCTTTAGGTGAACATGCATGCAGCAATAATTATGTCTTATTCAATTGTTATTGATTCCTACTCCGTACTTGACTATGAGATAGAGGAAGGATCTTATAATTGCTTATATAAGCGAATTCAAAATTCTAAGACATAGGTTTCATTATGCGGGGCGTAGCGAAAGCATTCAACCTTCTAGGACTAAGCCTAAGGCCTATGGTCCCTCAAAAAAGAGAGATCAATCGTTCCTTACTTTACTGCAAGAAAGAACACATTGAAAGCTACAAGCCCTTACACCAGGGATGAAGTAGCTGCTTCGATAGGACCAGGGACACTACCAGACTGAGTTGAGTCTGACACTAGGGAACTTGGATTCATAGTACGTGCTCTACGCGATACACAGACAGATAGAATAGCCGGAGTACGGTAGGAATGGACTGCTGCCAAGCGAGTGGATTTATGAACGAGCCATTCATTTCATTTAAGTAGAACCGCCCCTTCTACGCCGCCTACTTACTTAATAATCAATTGCTCGAGCACTTATTTATCTTTATTTCAAGTAATTTACTGTCTGCTTCGACTGCCCTCAATTCATTGATTCGTATTGCTTTCACTACTCCTACTGATGACTTCGTGACTTTCCTCCTTCTAGGTGCTTCAAATCTACGTTATCAATACGGAAGAGGGCCACCTTACATGAAGCCCGCCCACCTTACGGGAATGGTAGTAGGGTTGTCGAACCGTCGTAGTGAGCGGGGTGTGTTGACAGCTTTCACACGGGCAGGACTACGTGTTAAAGTCGATGGCGAAGAAGAAGACAGGGCTTATCGGGAAGAGGGGGTAGTATGAGTAGGAGGTTTGATTGATTTCATTCCTGAGTCTTCTTTCTTGCATTCCATCGTTACTTGCGGTGCAATCTGGAAGTCTCAAAGCGAGAACTGATTTCACTTCTTCCACTGAATCCCAGGCTTGAGGGCTTCACCCATTTTATAACCCCGCGGTAAATTATTACTTTATCAGTTTCTGTGCTCATGAGAACTAACAACAGATCGTCACCAGCGTCTGCAAGTACACAAAGGAACTGCTGAGTTATGTAAAAGCCGGTTTCATCCCTTGGTCATTATGGGGCAGTGTCATAGTCTACACTGAGAACAGTGAATTTCATCTCAGGAACGAGATCTATAGTGGCAAGGCGGTAACCGCACAGCATAAAGAACTCCCTAAGAGCATGGAGTGAATATCCTACTCATCATCCTTGAATTAGTAGCCAGCCCAAGCATTGCCGTGTACTTTGCAATATCCGAATGTGGGTCCGTTCAGTTGGAACACGACTTCAAAGCCTTCTGACGAAGGTGGAGATAAGATTACCCGAATGATATAACGCGGATAAATAAAAGGAATGAAGTTGGGATCAGAAATTAGTTGCATTGGTGGTGTGGGTAACCAAAGCTGGGTGCGCGTAAAGATATTGGTAAGGACAATCTCATGCGTGGCATCTGATGCAGTGATAAGGAACTCATTTGAGGTGAGGAGATTTCCGAGTTGATCCAACTGTCCTATCTTTCAATTCGCTTATTGAATTTGTGGGCAAGGACGCATATCTTCAGCTGAGGAAATCTTCAGTGGGCTAAGAGATCCAGGGTTAATCCCTGATGTGGTCACATATAGAATATGAAAATATCAGGATGCTGCGGCGATTCCGCTAGAGCTTTTGAGCTGCATGAAGAAATGTCAAGTTGCTCCTCAGAAAATTAGTAGAATAGTTTCATTGGCCTTCGTCAATGGGACAAACGCTCCAGTGTATGCGTTACAGTTACTGGGAAGCTAGCATTTTTGCTTGTCATGGAATCAAGTCTATTTGTTCGAATGTTCTTTTTTTGGAAAAACCAACCACAAAAAAAGTCTCCCTTTCTCTTGGAGCAGAGCTTCATCATAAAAGTGGAGAGTCACAATGAGATTTAGTGGAATGGATATGAAGGGTATAAATATGCTATTTGCTGCTATTCCATCTATTTGTGCATCAAGTCCGAAGAAGATCTCAATCTATAATGAAGAAATGATAGTAGCTCGTTGTTTTATAGGCTTTCTCATATTAAGTCGGAAGAGTTTAGGTAAGACTTTCAAAGAAACTCTCGACGGGAGAATCGAGTCTATTCAGGAATCATTGCAGCAATTCTTCAATCCTAACGAAGTCATTCTGGAGGAATCCAATGAACAACAACGATTACTTAATCTACGGATCAGCTTGCGAATTTGCAGCACCGTAAAAGTAGTAGAATCATTACCAGCGGCACGCTGTGCGCCTAAGTGCGAAAAGACAGTGCAAGCTTTGTTATGCCGAAACCTAAATGTCAAGTCAGCAACACTTCTAAATGCCACTTCTTCCCGTCGCATCCGTCTTCAGGACGATATAGTCACAGGTTTTCACTTTTCAGTGAGTGAAAGATTAGTATCCGGGTCTACAACTTTGGTAGAAGCTTCTACCATAGAACAAATTCGAGAGGCCTTCTTATTAGAACCCAGAGACCTAATTCGAGAAGGCTTTATAGTCCTCAGAAAGGTGAGGGTGGGGGGTATCCCCGGGAAGAGATCCTGTGGAGACGGGGTGGGCCTGTAGCTCAGCTCAGAGGATTAGAGCACGTGGCTACGAACCACGGTGTTGGGGGTTCGAATCCACTTCTGAGAAGGAAGTATTGGCTATGCACCCCTTCCCTTGACTAACTAAGTCTGCATATAAGGAGTGCAGAAATTCTATACTGTTCGTATCGCCGTGCAAATTATACGCAATTTGTTTCATTGTAAACCCTTGGCCCTTCCAATTCACGCCCGGAGGAGTATTACAATAGACGTTGAAACAACCCTGGAGCTTATCTGTAATTTGCTCCTTGAGCGTTTCTAACGTCAATAAAGTCCTCCAACTTATGATGCCAGTTTTCCGAAGCCGCGGCTTTTACCCGCTTTATAAGCGATGAGTAGGGCGATGCATAAAAAGTCATATTTCTTGGTGTAGGGATGGATCTCATAGGAAAAGAGATACCGAGGCCCACCAACCGTATACTTGATTTATGGTTTGGTGGGGAAAGAAGAGTGGGTATGGGGCTTCTTTCATGGTGCCATTCTTTACTTTACGTAATAAAAATCAGAGAGGGACTGAACACTTGTTTTGATCTACGAAGAGTTGAAAAACAATTGAATTGCCTTTATTTGATCTTAAAGAATCGGCATTGGCTTCAGTTCAGATCTTATGGGAAAAGGCGCGTAGCGAAGAAGTGTATGCTCAATAAACTGAAGAAGCATATATAAGAAAGAAGCCATCATCACTATGTTTACTCCTACCCAAGGAAGGAGGTCAGTCAAAGCAATGAAATGAAGAGGCCGTGACCTAATACCTATCTGTGTTCTCTTGGATAGTGGTCCAGTTTGAATAGTTGTATAGTTATTTGTAAACCCGGGGGCCCTGAAATTAGCCAAAACAACCCGGTGGGGTAAAGTCGTCAAGTGGACTATGGTTCACAATAATAGTGACTGACACGAGATGCGATGCCAAGTTAGAAGGTCAAAAGTGAGAAAGTTGGAGGGGAGATGCCATGATCCTAGGTGTAGATTGGCTTATCAGCCTATGGCCATTCCTTTAATACTTTTGAACGATGACTTAATGCTTCAAAGCCCTCCCCATATAGCACAGCCTTCGTAAGGCTTATCACACTCGGGCCTGTAACTGGAATCTGAGCATTTCTTGTTTGGGGTTCGCAAACCGACTTAAGTCTTTATTTTCTAATAGGCTTGGCCTTCGGGGGAACAAAGCCATTCCATGGAACCTGAGACTTTGATTCCAGCCTACTTCTACTTGAAAAGCTTCTTCGTCGACAAATTCTTAGACCCCGTTGTCCAGTTTTGAACGATGGGAAGTAGAAATATCTTTCCCACATTGGCGATTTGAGCAACCTCCGTTGAAAGCTTTCTTTGCCCCGCCAAAGGAAAGGGCATTTGTCATCCTTGGTCTTCGTTCAGGCAAGTCTAATCACACAAGTGAGATAGAAACACTGATTCGGGAGTATCAACTAATTTCATTTAAATGGCTGGGAAAGAAATCAACTAATTGGTTGGTAGCCCGCTTGGTACTAAGAGGTTCCTTGCCCTTCTTCCATTTGGTAAAGTGATATTTTTAGGATTTGCTGGCAGGGAAGTATGTTTGTAGGTCAAAGTTGGAATTAGAATCGGGGAACTCGGTAAAGTAGCTTTCATAGCTTTCACATATTTGTGAGCCCTATGGGTAGATAGAAGAAGGTACCCGACATCATCCACCTTACGTTGAGACAGAAGAGAAAGAAGTTTATTCCCTCGCTAGCAAGCTTCTTTTCTTCTACTACCTGATGATTGAATTGGACTTCCTTCCCCACAGAACCCAAGATGGTTGACTACTAGGCTCACAACTCTACGCAAAGGTAGGCTCGATGAAGAAAGCGCAGGGTTACTTTCTTGCCTGAGGAAGTAGTTAGAAGTACTTTCTTATTAATCTGCTTGATGTACATAAATCGATGGTTAAGGCGCGCAGCGGTAAGGTTCCCACCGAATCAAGAATTCGGCAATTGAGGAGCTCGATTAGTCATACTCACCACCACCAGCTCTAGGCCCATCTTTTATATCTATACCGGAAAAGCGCTTCGCTTGATAACGGCATTCATAAATGAAAGGGAACTTCTACTCAGGCAGGCCCATTGGTTTAGTCAAGCCATCCCGTTGAAAAAAATCCTCTGTTTTCTATCAGAGAAGTCTAACTATTCCACTTGGCTTAAGAGAGATAGATACCGATACGCCCTCTTTTGCGCCAACAAGTCCCCGTGACGATAGTAGTCTTTATTCAGAAGGGCAGGGTGAGATAGGTAGCCACACCTATGTATGATCAAGCTAAAGTATACATCATGGCTGTATCTGCCAGAGCGCCCTTCTTATGCCAATTAGCAGGTTTGTTACAAATCATGGGAACAAATATAAAATACAAGACTCTGATCTACTCAAAGGTCAGATGGGTTGGTTGAATTTCTTCATAAAGAGTAGGCTTCTATGCCGCTATCTATGCCACAAGGCTATCCGAAGCGAGCCATAAGAGAGCCTTGTCCTAGTATTAGGAGCGATGGAGCTTTTCCAGTGAAAGGAATACGTAGCGAGTCACGGGAATAATAGAAAAGCACTCTTCGGGGGCTCACTCTCGCCTCTATTACATAACCTTTCCCCGGTATACTCCCCCTTCGAGATGGTCACTCAACCTATTGAAGAGCCTGGCATGGAAGACCATCTTTAAGAGAGAAAGTTCCTTGCCAAGAGCAATCCAAGGCCCTCTCAACCCAAGACAAGAGGTCTTGAGTCCATATGGTTACCACCTAAAGCGGATACCGTAAAATCGAGGTAGAAATCTCTAGACCTTCCCCCCAGGCGTATAAACGGTTATTGAAAAAACGGAACGATGTTGCTTTGCATGGGAAGCTGCCACCTGTCTGTAATAGGAACCGAGTCGCTAAAGGAGTTTCATCAGCATCGAGTTATTGAGCCCACGGAACGGGGAGTGTTAACGAGTCACTAACCCGTAGTGCTTCCTAAACCTCGCGATTCGACCGTTGGAGCTGAGTCAATCTTGCCAAATTGGCAAATGTCTGGGTCTGTCCTATAGAATAGCTCATGGAACTTGCTTTCCAGATCGTACCAACTGTTAATAGAGTTTGGAGAGATGCTCATATACCAGGGGAAGGCCGATTTAGTAAGAGAGTTGGCAAAGAGCCAAAGCTTGAGGCAGTCCTTGGACCTAGCTTCCCCGCACTGGACCGAGAACCGAGCTATATGCTCAATAGTCGATCGACTTATTCTCCTCACCGGAAAAGAGAACAAACTCTGGCACCTTGGAAACTGAGGAACTCGGTCGATCCAATCAGGGTATGCTTTCCTAGCCGTCGGCCTCAGATGGACGAGACAAAGAACGCAACTCAGGGGGCGAAGGTGGAGGTCCGGGCAAGGCTAGAGCCAAGCAGAGGGATGGAGTAGGGGACGGTTGGTGAAAGTAGGAACGAGCGGAATAAACGAACGGAATACTCACTCTGTTCTACTCCCCCAGTAGAGCTATATGTAACGAGTCAGACAGACTTTTTACTTGTAGCAAGCGATAAAACGGCTGCACAGTTCTACTGTGCCGAGATAAGAAACGAAAGTGCAACGGCTTTCGAGTAATAAAGAACCTACTTTGCCAGCCTTGAGAAGGGAATGACCCTAGAGCCCAAGCAAACCATCTACGCAAGGCCGAAAACCCGCCAATCAAACCGCTAAAGCAAATGGGCAAGAAGGTTGAGCTGATGTAAATAGTAAAGGTCGGAAGCTCTAGCTTATGAAGACTCATGTTTTGTCTTGCCTGTGTCAGCTTCCATCTCCCGATGTTGCTACTCGTATCCATTCCTCCGTCTATAAACGACGTAAAAAAGAAGTACCATTCTTTCTCAATACTAGATTCCCTTATCCAGTGCAAGATGAAGGGATTTAGTGCTCGGAGGGCAGAACCTGTCTGTCAATTGGGCCCGATCTAGCTAATAAGAAGCATCAATAGAATGGAGTGGAGAACGCATAGACTCACATCCCCAGCCTTACAGTAGACAAGGTTGTCGGATCCACGGCTCTGCTATTGGAAGCACTACAACGGATATCATACTTCATGGGCGAGGGGAGGATGAGTATGACAGGCCGATACCAACTAGAATTCAAATCTGTATGCCAAGAGTTTGATCAACTTATTCAGGTGGCCAGATAGAAGTTTTTAGAGAAAATGGAGCCAGGTTTCCCTTTTTCCCAAGGGGAGACTGTGCCTATGGCCTCTCTTTCTTAACGCTTACCAGGGTCTTGACTATCTCATCGAAGAGTGGTCTAGTCATGCCTCGGATTCTTGCTTCAGCAGGAAAGAGTGGCAGAACTGACTCACAAGCAGGCGGACAAGCGTCGTTCTGAAAACACCATTCTCGAATCCATCCTTGCAATACTCAAGCCAAGCTAACAACCCTGCCGCAAGAAATTCCTAAAGAGGATCTTTGTTACTTATGGATGCAAGAGAAATGGAACCAATTTCCTCCTAGAAACCAAACTACTTACTAACCGCCAATACGGACAGCTAAGAACTATGGTGATACGTCCACAACATCTCGATAAGTGCCAGGTCATCTTCTGTGGGGAACTGCCCACAATGAAGTTCCCGCAGCAAGTGCCGGATTTGTTTAAAGGATTTTGGAACCCTCTTTTTCCTAACATAAGAAACCCAGCATAGTCCCACTAGAAAGGATTATTATTGATTCCACTTACGGGTCTTTACCAGGGCAGCACATAAGAAGCAAGATCCGTCTGTATCTTTTTCCTTGGTTGGATCGATTTCTGGAACATGGTCAACTGACATGCGCAGCCAAGAATCTCTTTTCTATCCACCCACGAGCCAATCAAAGCGAGAAACGAGGGAAAACACCTTTCCTCTGCTCATTCGAAATTGGATTCTCGATTTATCTGCCACTCCTTTCGCCCGGATGTGGCGGGAGTTTGAAATTGACCAATTTAGATCTCCTTTTTCTCTGTACTTTACAATGATTTGTGTAACAAGTCGCTGAATCCGCTCTTTAATACTGGGTTATCACCGACCTCACCACTGGGTGTGCAATAGATTTATTGGAGTGGAATCAATAGGAAGACAAGGCTTTCAAATATGGAAGAAGTGGGCTGGGCGGTAGAACACCATCTGAACTAATTGGCATACCTTGCTTCTGAAGAGCTAACCAAGGTTTATGGCATCGTGAACGATAAGCGAGGATCTAGGAAGCTTATCCAGGGGTTCCTTAGACGGAGGCAACTTAAGTCTCTGATCATTTAGGCGTAGATATTTCACAATTCGCTTTTGACAATGGATTGTGGATTACCGGGAAAACTAAGACATTTACATCATCTCCCTTAACAGAAGAAATAGAAGCTCGAGGTATCGACAGAGCTGAGCAAAAGCACCAGTGCGTATGGTCCACGTGACTGATGGATGTGCAAAGCTCCGGAATCTCCTACGGGGATGATGATCTCGTACTAGGATGATGCGCTTTGTTTGCATTCCCTTCGACAGAAAGAGATAGCAACAATTCGGGCTAACAAAGGGACTAGAACCGACTTCTTCTTCTTTGATCTTACCTATGATAAATGAGAATCCGCTGTCTTGTTTGGTTGAGGATGAAGCACATCGGAAATAATAGTATTTCAATGGAAATCCTGTTACTACTTTACTTTCACTTCACTTTTCATGGCGAGATAGACTTGACTCTCCATCTTCAAGTGGTCTTGGCCGATAGGCGTTGTTGTGGCGAAACGGCATATATCTCCTTCGGTTAGCTAGCTACCTGACGTGATAAGGCTACTAGTTCCCTTCACTCGTGCCTACGGCGCACTTACCCATAGCTATTGCATGCAAGCTCAATCTTCTATCTCGCATTGCTACACGCTCGAAACCGCCAATTCGCTCGTATTGCTAACGCAACCTATAGAGTTTGGGGAGTGCGGCGCGGGGAGTATGATGGACGAAGGAGTGAGAACGACTGACGATAGAGCAGGGGGGCTAGCCTGAATTCCTTCTCCTTTCAGGAGAGCATACCTTTATTTTATTCTATTCCTTCGACGAACAATGTACTGAAATGCCTTTTTTCCCCATCCCGCAAAACCGCTTCTTCTGGCAAAAGCCACTTTGGGCACGTCCCACCGGAATTGCATTGCCTGGACTTAGGCTGCTTTCAGCCAGACTGGCTAAAAAGTGCCATAGCTCCAGTGATCCCTCTCCTGTGCTAAGTCTTTGTCTCAATGACTGCGAGATTGCTAAACAATGACTCAATAGAATGCTAATTGATGAGGCCTATCCTTCCCCTATTTCTATTCTGGTAACCCTTCTTTAGAGCGGAGCAAACTCCACGGAAATCCGCTTACCGAGGAAAGAGAAGTAGCGGGAAGGGTGCCCAGCAGTCACTCATATCATGGGATGCACTGGCCACTCCACCTCATTGGCAAGGATGGTTCAACCAGCCATCAAGCAATCGTTTCTATTCTCGATCCAATAAACGGCAGTAAGATGAATGAAACCTTTGTCACTCACAAACCAGAGACCTTTCCAGCTTTCCTAACAGAGGGGAGCACCGGCCCGGTGGAAAAGCAAGAGAAAAATCGACTTCTTCAAAAGGAGACCACTATCTTCGGCAAATCAAATATAGATCGAGTCATGAAGCAGGCTCACTACCTGGAAAGCGTAGATCGGCACCGGCAACTCAAATGAATATCCCCTCCCCTGTGGGATCGAGTTTCTAGGGCTTGCTTGACTTGAGGAAACCACTATCTATGACGACTCAACCGACAAGCTCACTTGCTTTCGATCGAGATGGATTTCCAGGGCAGGGCCTATTCCCTTAACTTACAAGAAAATGCGTATTACAATGATGTGATGATTTAGGTTCTCTGGCGTATTGTGCATGCCATGATTGAGGAATCAACGATCCATCGAGGCGAGGCTATCTATATAGTACTGGAATAGGGGCAAGCCCGGCACACTTAAAGCCATTCCAACAATCTTATTCGTCGTAAGCCCTTCTAGCAGGAGCTGAGTAAAGGTCCGCTCAAGGCCATGGAAAGGCAGATAGTACTTGATACAGGACGAGCCCAGTCTCTATCTAGTACGATATTCTGGTATGTTTCACTGAATTGGCATTTCTAGATACCAAACAAGTAAAAAACAGCAAGTTAGTTAGCTCAGTTGGCATAGGCGAAAAAAAGAAAAGGAATCAACGATAAATCGGGGAAAGAGCCGCAAGCGCGATATCATCTCTATATAGGAAAAATGGATTTTTCTTATTTTATAAAGTTATGGGACCCTGGCTTTAAAATCTTTCTTTTTTCTCGGCTCGAAAGAGAAAAATCAAAGTCAGGTAGCCGACGAAAACCGAAATAGCACAGATACAAAGTAAAGAAAGTATACACGCGATAATAGATAGATATATATTATATATAATGTTAGAAGGAGCTAAATCAATAGGTGCCGGAGCTGAACTCGTATTCAGAGATGGAGGAAATCAAGTCTCATGTTGCTCCTCAGAAAATGCGTATAGTATATAGTAATAGTAATAGTAATAGTAATAGTAATCTCATTGGCCCACTAGATAAGGATGGGACAAACGCTCTAGTGTATGCGAAACGAGCATTGCGTTTTGTCCGAGAAGTTCGTGAAAGAGTGCTCGTTACATCAAAAGAGATGGCGATGATCTGTCAAATCGACATTGTGTCGGTGTTCAGTCTCCCGCTCCTGTTCTCAACTATACTATGGCTTTCGTTACTATACTATGGCTTTCGTTGGGTAGAGCACGGGAGAATAAAGTCTATAGTGTATGCGTTACTGTACTGGGAAGCTAGCATTTTTGCTTGTCATGGAATCAAGTCTATTTGTTCGAATGTTCTTTTTTTCGTTTCGTTGGAAAAACCAACGCCGACGATTCGTCAAGAATGGATCAGTCTAGTCTCCTTTCTCTTTTGGGAGCAGAGCTGAAAAAGATGGAATTGTCAAGTACGATGATATTTTTATTAACGGATAGAAAAATGCTATTATCAAGTAGTAAACCCATTATGATTGCAACTCGTGGGATGCCTGGAATCCCACTAAATCGAGAATCGGAATCGGTGGAGGATGTGCATAGGGTACTCCGAGCCCTCCCCTTATTTAGAGAAATGGAAGGTATCTTGCGTGAGAGGAACCTGAATCTCCCGTCAGTACAGGAAATAAGCGCTTTCCGTGTGAATCTATTCTCTGGTATCCGGCGTGAGAGTGCGATTGCGGACTACGACGCTTTTTGGCGCTCCTTACTCGAGGAGATTCACACACCTCAGGGACGTAGTTGTTTTGGTCAGAGAATACAAGATCTGCACGCCCGAATGTCTGCCGAGGGCAACTGGGACTACTTGATTGCCCAACAAGGCAGAGGGTATTTTGGTAACCTACCTAATCTCAACAGCCCGTTGGATCAATATCAATTTGGAATTCACCCAATTCTGGATCTGAATATTGGTGAGTACTATGTCTCATTCACAAATCTATCCTTGTCTATGCTACTCACTCTCGGTTTGGTCCTACTTCTGGTGCTGCCAATGATTCTTCGTTCATTAGAATGTCGATTCCTCACAATCGCTCTTTGTGATGCTGCGGAACCATGGCAATTAGGATCTCAAGACGCAGCAACACCTATGATGCAAGGAATCATTGACTTACATCACGATATCTTTTTCTTCCTCATTCTGATTTTGGTTTTCGTATCACGGATGTTGGTTCGCGCTTTATGGCATTTCAACGAGCAAACTAATCCAATCCCGCAAAGGATTGTTCATGGAACTACTATCGAAATTATTCGGACCATTTTTCCTAGTGTCATTCCATTGTTCATTGCTATACCATCGTTTGCTCTGTTATACTCAATGGACGGGGTATTAGTAGATCCAGCCATTACTATCAAAGCTATTGGACATCAATGGTATCGGAGTGCGCCTCTTAACGAGGGTGATTTAAGTGCAACGAAATGTACCGGTGGTTCGCGAAGCATCTGGCTTACCGGTCATCTCCCATTCCCGTCGTCGAGAGACTAAAAGAACTATAGCATGCCAGAAACGTGGAGTTGAGGTGGTTAGACCTATACCCCGAAATGCTCCCAGCATAGGAGCCTATGGTTCCATTCTTGTTATTGCTGGAGGTACACATACCTCTTCTCGGTGTGGTGGAGCGATATACGAAAAATAGATGCTAAGCCCGCAATGTCCGATAACGGGGCTTCAGTAGTGAATCTATCGGCACCACAGCAGTGGCATACAACTTTGGACCTAAGGGCCGGCCCCGTTACCTTTCGGAATGGGGGATCCCCGTTGGCAACAACCACGGTAGTAGTTGCGGAACTACTGGGCCAAGAGAGGACAACCTGTTGTTCCTGCTCCTCCTTCTTCGCTTCGGGGACGGAGGTCCTACGGTAGGTAAGAGCACGCACAAGCACTTGGCCGAAGGGGACCAGCGCTTCTACTCCTCCACCGAGGAGCCGTTCTTGCGAGAAGCAAGGGATGTCGTGAACGGTGGGAGGTCAAAGAAAGAGAATTGACCTCTGAATACAGTGATCCTATGATCTAGATAGACTCCGTCCTTTTTTTTAGATAAGGGTGACTCAAGAGGGGGGAGAACTACCTAACTAAAGAAGAATAGCGCTCTTTAAAAATAAGAGTAGGCGTGGAGAGCTTTTTGCGGGGAAACTTGCAAGTCAAGTTTGGGGGGAGGCGGGCGTCGACCCAACCTTATGAGTATTCGGACTATAACAGTTCCGATGAACAGTCACTCACTTTTGACAGTTATACGATTCCAGAAGATGATCCAGAATTGGGTCAATCACGTTTATTAGAAGTTGACAATAGAGTGGTTGTACCAGCCAAAACTCATCTACGTATGATTGTAACACCCGCTGATGTACCTCATAGTTGGGCTGTACCTTCCTCAGGTGTCAAATGTGATGCTGTACCTGGTCGTTCAAATCTTACCTCCATCTCGGTACAACGAGAAGGAGTTTACTATGGTCAGTGCAGTGAGATTTGTGGAACTAATCATGCCTTTACGCCTATCGTCGTAGAAGCAGTGACTTTGAAAGATTATGCGGATTGGGTATCCAATCAATTAATCCTCCAAACCAACTAAACCGGGGAAGCTGAAGCGGAAATGCAATTCTCGGGTGAGGGAAGGCTTCGCTCGCTCGCTCAAAAAGCTCTAACGCTCGTTTACGAGTGGAGTGCATAAGCCCTTATTGAAGTAGGGCGAGGCCTTACTACACGAGCTCGTAAGTAAAGCACGGAACGAGCCTTGTCTACGAAGCTTCGCTTCATCATCTTGCTTGCTTCTGCCGAAGCTTAACGCACTATAACATAGGCATGCATGATGGTATGGTAGGAAGACTCCTTTTAAGGCCGACCACTACATAGGAGCGATAGGAAGCCAAGCCGTCAAAAGGAAAGGCGAGCAGCCCTTATTGCAATAGCAAACGGCCTACTTATAGCCCTATTTATACCCTTTATCGGGGACGGGCCTTACAAGCTCAATAAATTGCAATTCTTCACCTTTTCCTCAGACAGTGGGAATGAATTTTCTTACTTGATTGACATTGACAGATATGTGTACCACACCGAACAAGCAATATGTCATATGCTTGATGTACCAGCCAAGCCAGCTCTTTTTTTCTCCGTTCCCTTATCCTTCTAAAGTAAAAATAAAATGCAAGAGAGTTTGTATTTGCAAATGAAAATGAATATGGATCTAAAAAAAATTATATAATCAATCAATAAATAATAATTGGAATAATATAAAAAATATCCTTCGCGTATTCGTTTAGAATCTTGTTGACCCTACTCGCTTACTCCTATTTTCCTGCTTTCTTTTTCGACAGAATTCATTCTATTCTAACTTTCTTGAAAGAATGGGGTTCTGGGCTCACCCTCTCTTCCTTTTTGAGAAAGATGGGCTGCCCTGGGAGTCTCGCCTTGGTGATTCTTTCTCTCTTGGGGGTCTTCTTCGGTAGCGAATCCGCTCTCATAAATTGGATGAATTCTTCTGGGTCGGCTTCGGGATCCGCCTCTGAGAGTTGGCAAAAGTACCTCAACTTATCGGAGTCGGAGGAAAATGCCGCGTCCGAACCATCCACAAGCCACACCCCGCCGAACCCTGAACCTGAAGCACCATCCATTTCGTTCTTGCGAGAACGAATCAAAAATGTTATTCGCTCATGCCAGTGTATACGAAAATAAAAAATCCTAAAAAGGATTAACGAAGATCTAATCCAGCCGAGAGAGGGCAGCCTTTAGAAGCAACAGGTTGGGAAACCAAGAGAAGGTCTTATCTTCTTCCCGGCACAAAAAGAGGGATTAGCATTATTGACCCCATGAGAAAGCACTAACACCTTCGGCTCCGCGCACTGGGAAAAGGCTTCCGCGACAGGAAACCGGCTACTAGTTAGGAAGTGAACATAAGGTATCAAGAGGTCCCTCACAGTCAGGTGCGATGCAATTGCCCCCTATTAGTCAAGTACCCCTCTTCCTATTTTGTTTAGGGGTTAAAATGGCTTGATGAACCCTTCCGTTCACACGCACCGGCCCCATTCACTTGCAACTCGTAGAGGCTGTAAGTAAAGTAAACAGTGCCCCACTAAATTCAAAGTGACGGTGGGGTTGAAAGACGAGAGTGCCTACCCCCGAGCCGAGAGTGCCCGCCCTTTCTGTCAAGTAGGCTACTTTTTCCGGAACGCAGTCCGGAATAAGCGTTCCTGTGTATATAGATATCTTCGATGCTGTCATTTCGAAATGTCCGCTTCCTCTTTCACCTCCCAAAAAGCAAAGTTGGCTTGACGAGCGCAGATGAGGAAGCGGGAGCAATAAAACCAAGAATCTCTTTCTTTTCCAAATACTTACTTTATTAAGATTAAGTTAAGGGGCAAAGAGAAGCGCTTTCGCTACTGAGAAAGCGAATGGTCAGCGCGAGGGTTCGACGACTTAGCCGAGCGTTAGCGAAGCGTCATTCTCATATCATAGCGAGGCGCTTCGAGTTAGCGAAGCGCTGTAGTAGCGTCGGAGACTATGTGCTATAATGCTGAACTAAGGACGTTCCGCCTTATCTATAGAAGCAGTCAACTGAGTTCTGAACGAATGGGATCCTTAGTGGGTAATGGCTCAATCAATCTATAGATGGAAAGCCTTATGATGGGAAACTACCACGTTAGGTTTGGAGAGAGATGGGACCTGTTATAGTTTAGGGGGAGTAGATGCAAGCTTTTTCTTTCCATAGCCGGCCAAATGACTACCGGATCATCGGTCTACTCTACCTCAATTCACCATTTCGAACTTTATACAGAAGGTTTTTCCGTACCAGCTCCTTCTACCTATACCGCAGTTGAAGCACCTAAAGGTGAATTTGGTGTCTTTCTTGTCAGTAATGGGAGTAATCGTCCCTACCGTTGTAAAATAAGAGCACCTGGCTTTGCCCATTCACAAGGACTCGATTCTATGTCCAAACATCACATGCCAGCAGATGTAGTCACCATCATAGGTACTCAAGATATTGTGTTTGGAGAGGTAGATAGATAGGACGTAGTCTTGCTCGATCAGGACCCTTGCTTTATTGCGAGCCAAAACAGCTGCGCTATTCAGTTCTACATCTTTTTTTACATTTAAAGAAATGTGAAAATGCAGCCCTTTAGTTTTAGTTACAGATGTGAAAAAAGTAAATATCTCTCTGTCTGTGTAGGTTCGGTTTGTTCTTATCGATCCATTTCTTCGAGTGTGGGTGTCCTACGCTACTTCCGTTCATGTTTACGTTCTCAAAAGACCTTGGAAAAACCAACGCCGACCAAAATCCAAGTCTCCCTTTCTCTTTTGGGAGCAGAGCTGAAAAAGATGGAAATATGTGCTATGTGGAATCACCGTATCTTTCACTTTGGGCTTGACCAAGCAAGCCCAGGCGTCTTCAAGAACTTTTAGTTCAACAACGCGAAAAGGAAATCCAATTTCGGTAAGACTTTGTCTGATCTCCATGCGTCTCGTGGTGGCCGCCTTACCCATTTTTCTAGTTCTAGTAATGTGGTTTGGGTCCCAGGGGTCTCTTCCTATCGATCCCCATATTCTAGAGGCAGTCAAGGGAAGTTTCGTACGGCAGGGGGTGCTTACAATTTGCCGGCTCCTGGGGTTCGATATGCCCGTTTTCATTATTATTCTGGCAGCCAAAATATTCTATAAAATACTGTTTTGGTTGTGGGGAATTTGACTATGTCCGGGACATACAACAATATTGTTTTCGATGTAAGGAACCTTACGAAAATTCCAATTGAAAACAATATTGTTTTTATTTATGCAGCTGTTTTTTGAGTATGGGAAACGTCCTCAGTTCTTCGATTCATTTTCCGATCGGTAATATTTCCTGGTGTAGGTTTCTCATAGGAAACCGAGGCCCACCAACCGTATACTTGTTGGTTTGGTGGGGAAAGAAGAGTGGGTAAGTGGGCTTCTTTCAAGGTTCGTACATATCCTCAACTTCGACCTGCAGAGCCAAATTATCTTACTTTTACCAGCTTATTGCGCGTATTCTGACAAGTGATTCGATCTCATCATCACCATAATTGTCGTTGTCATCTAGATTGCTTTCTTCACAATCCTCGTCGTAACTGGCATATGTTTAAAGAGGGGCCTCCTCTCCTGCTTCCTGCAACAAAAACAACAAGAGAAGTGGAGTTTTCTATCAGAACAAGACTATTACATACATCAAGTATTATCAATAATCAAAAAGACTCTAAAGAGTAAGACGTACATAAAAATCGTCTTCTGTTTGAGAGTCGAATTCAACGACCTTCCGGGCAGTTATACTCGGGTACGGCTTGGAAGGCTTAGCGCCCTTAACCTGACAATTTAAGTTCCCTATTTATTGATTCGATTCCCCATTTCCTGGACAAACAACCAGGGTAGCTATGTTGGGGACTTGTTCTCAAACGCTAAGAGTTAAGAACAAGGCAACATAAAAAGTGTTAAGTGTTAAAGTCCTTCGTCCTTCGAAGCATTATGTCCCTTCGGGAAATAATGAGTTTCGGACGAAGGTCATAAGAGACATACCTTCGTAAACATAACAAGTAATGACGAAGGACTCATATAAAGCATGAAATATAATATAAACATCATCATAGAATCATTTCTATTTTATTAACATGGAAAAATAGAAATGATTTCAAATTACAAATGTACCTTCGGTCCTGAGAGAAGGTAAAAAGTACAAGCGTGACGCAAAAGCAAATGCCAAGTCAGCGTGAACAGTTCGGGAGTACTGTTCATCTATTTATAGACGCGGGACGCAGCCCACGTAAAATTACATTTATGTCCATTACATTTGTCAATGACTTATGGAAATCTGACAAGGTCCACGTAGTCTTTTCATCTTTAAGTCGGTTTGCAACGCCGAAGCTCTATAAAAAGGAACCTTCGGCCATTTCCTGGGGACGATTTCAGCCGAAGCTGCTTCTTCACGCAAGACCTTCGGCGCAACGAAGCATGGCCCCAACAGTAGCCCCTTTCGCGGCGCTAGATCGTTTTTCGTAACGAGCTTGAACCGTGAAAAAATCCTCTCAAGCTTCGGGAAGCCGAAGGTCCGAAAAACACCTTCCCTGAGCTCGTTGCCGAGAAACGATTCATTTCCCGAGATCGTGTCGGTCCCACCTTGCAGAGTCACTGTTTGGTCTTTGCGGTCCACTGCGCAGCGAGTACAAGTTACTGCCCGCCTGGTGTAAAAACCCTGCCGCTTCGCCTTCTTACCTGCAGCACTATATAAACAGACGAGTAGGTGTGAAGTTACTGCTATTTGCACTGTTTTGCTGCCAAAATTTTTAACCATCACCGAAACTTGTTTGTCAGTTTTGAACGAAGCTCCATCTTGAAGCCTGCTTCGGAGAAAAAAGTATTAAAGTTTCACAAGTTCATAATTAAATGGCCAGAGTTCGTTCTACAGCTAGGGTTGAGCGTGAGGGAGACGAAACTGAAGCTTCGGAGACTGTGCCCATCTCCGAAGCGATGCAGCGCTCCGGACTGGTGACTACGGAAGAAATAGCTGCTGCCGGAGCAAACCCGACAGCTGCCGAAGGAGAAGGGAACATTGAAGAAACCGACTCCGAAGATGACTACCGTATTGCCATGCCCAGCAAACCCAGCCACCTAGACTTCGGAAAATCGACTGTTTCAAAGGTTGATCTCGCCAAGATGGTAAAAGCAGATTTTTTCAGTGAAGATCAGAAGAAGCTACTTCGCTTCGGGGGAGAAGAGACCACCCCGAAGCCAGAGAAGGACGAGGTTGTCATCTTCAAAAGCTTTTTAAAGGCTGGGCTAAGATTCCCTGTTCACGAGATTGTTGCGGAGATATTGAAGAGGTTTGGCATCTACCTTCACCAGTTAACTCCTAACGCTATCGTTAGGCTTAGCGTTTATATTTGGGCCCTCCGAAGCCAAGCAGTGGAGCCTTTTGCTGACAGTTTCTGTCGAGTTCATGAATTGCATTATCAAACAAAGGCCAGAAAAGATGGGCTTCATGAAAACTTCGGTTGCTACAATTTTGCCTACCGGAAAACCGCAATGTTTCCTGTAATTAGCTACCGAAGCAAATGGCCGGCAGGCTGGAAATCAGAATGGTTCTATGTCAAGGTCGATGAGGACAAGGAGAAGCTTGTGCAAAGTCCACTCGAGCTAACTTTCGGAGAAACCCGACCCCACTGCAACATGACACCAGAGGGTCAAACTCAACGGGCAATGGATGAATTCAGAATCATTGCAGAGCATATTGGTACCAGGGATCTGGTTCAAGAATTCTTAGCATTCAAAGTCTTCCCTACTCTGAAAAAATGGGAAATGCCAAAGTTAAAGGGGGAGAAGAAGGAAGGGGATCTTGTCCGGCTTCCTTACCACTTCAAATTCAAGAAATATTTTAAGAAGCCCTGCCAAGAGTGGCTGGACACAGTTGAGGTGATGTGTAATGAAATTCTTGGAAATTATTCGAAAAAAGAAGATCAACTGATGACAGCAGCCTTCGGTACCCGTCCGAAGCGAAGGCTGAACCGAGTGCTCGATGCACTGGGCTTCGAATATCCTGACTATGCGCAGCTGAACAAGGATGCTGAGGGCCAGAGAAGAAAAAGAGAGGCCGAAGCTTTAAACAAGGATGAAGAACAACCACCAAAAAAGAAGAAAATTGTCAAGAGAAAGATATCAACTCCAAAGCGAAAACTATCCGAAGGAGAGGGGACCCCCACACCACCTTCTACCATTCTAAAGGTAATGACTGAACCCATGCCCACGAAGCTAAGTCCATTAGGGCCTCGACTGACGAAGCTTTTTCAAAAGGTGGCGGAGCCGGAAAAAACGAAGATAACCAAAGCAAAAAGGCAAAGAATTATTGCCGTAACAAAAGTTATTGACAAGACGCCACCGAGAGCATCAATTCAGAAAACAGCAGCTGCTGAAGACACAACAAACGTCGAAGTCGCACCTTCGAAGGTCGCGGCTACCGAAGCCGCTACAGCCGAAGATGTGAACTTAGAGACTACCATTGAGAATATCGACAAAATTTTAGAAGACATGGCTGCAGAAGAAGCTGCCGCTGCTGCTAAAAAAGTCATGGCCGCAGTGCCTGAGAAGGGGAAAGAAATAGCCGAAGTCGCTTCGGACGACGAAGCCTACTCATTTCAAAATTTAATTGGGCAAAAACTTTCGGAGGACGAAACAGAAGAGCTAAAGGACTATGCCAAATCTTGCGGATACAGGCTAGGAGCTCTTCTATTCGGAGGTGTGGACGATGAAAAATTAGGCTGCATTCGAGACCAAACCGGAGCTAAGGTCATCGGTACTCTGTCAAAGAGTATCGGTTTTCCGAAGCTAGAGACAGATATCAGCCGCTACCGACGACAGCATATCATCGGCAGCTTATTTTATTCCAATTTCAAGGTAAACAATCTTTTCTCTGTTCCTTATTGCTTTGGATAATGAAAATGTTACTAACGAAAACTGTTTTTGTGCAGAGCATGCTACTGAGCAAGGCTCTGAAGATGCAGCAGGATTTAGAGGACAAAAAACACGAAGCTATAATTGGAAATTTAGAGAGCAAAATAAAAGAACAATCAGTCATCATTGAAAAGAAAGACTTCGAACTTCAATCAACCGAAGGCTTGCTGGCCGAGACCGAAGCTAAAATATCAGAATTGAATTCGAAGCTTATCGGTCAATCAAAACAGTTTGAAGAAGAAAAGCTAGAGCTTAATTCTAAACTTGAAGCCGAAGTCCAAGCCAACTCAAATTTGAAGAAATCATTAACAAGCCTTCAGGATAAATGTTTGAATTTTAGCAACAATTGTATCCAACAACTAAAGAAGATCTTTTACTCAGTTGGAGCCAGCAGCGGGAAATTTACCCCTTCGGATGAAGATTTACCAAAAGCCTTCGATCATATCGAAGCTGAAATTGAAGAACTTGACGAAGTTATAGCTGGGCACGGTGACTTCTGTGCCTGGGTAGCTTCTCGGGGTACTGCTGCAGCATTCCTGAAGGCTGGCTGCGAGCATGGAAAGATCGTCAACAGGCCCAACTTCACCCTGTCTCCATCAATCCTGGACGATATACCTGACCTCGCCCGAAGTATCTCAAATAGATTTTTAAAAATGATATGGACAAAAGGCGGGCGGGAGAAGGCTGGAGACGAAGCTCGAAGTCATCTTGAACCAGTAAGAAATCCTACTTTGTACTTACCTTCTCCTTCATACTTGATTTTTACTCTGGATACCTGGATTCATGTAGGATGACGAAGCTGAAGGTGATTAAAGAATATGCCGCCGAAGCGGGAGCCTGAAGAAGATTAGTAGTAGTAGGCTAGAAAATTTGTAACAACTTGTTGTAAATACAACTAAACCGTTCTCAAGGAACTTTGTACATACCTTGTAATATATCCTTACCCTTTTATTAAGACGCTTTGATGTGGACGAAATCAATATTTTGAGCCGAAGGCGAAAAACACCTTCCCTTCTTTTCGTACACAACGAAGCATTAAAGACTGCTTCTTCTTTCTGCGGAAGCTTTGCTTTTTTGTACAAAACATAAAAGACTACTTCTTCTTTCTGCCGAAGCTTTGCTTTTTTTGTACAAAACATAAAAGACTACTTCTTCTTTCTGCCGAAGCTTTGCTTTTTTGTACAAAACATAAAAGACTACTTCTTCTTTCTGCCGAAGCTTTTTCTTTTTTGTACATAACAGAACATAAAAGACCGCTTCTTCCTCTTGCCGAAGCTTTTTCTTTTTTGTACATAACGGAACATAAAAGACCACTTCTTCCTTTTGCCGAAGCAACCACTTAGGAACACAAATGCTATGAATGAATGCTTATGAATGCAAATGCTATGATGTAATGTGCGAATGAATGTCCAAAGCATATAACCGAAGCCACACTCAACCATTATTTCCTTGGAATCAACCACACATCAGCTCTGCATTCCCTTAGGAACGACTTTGGAGCTTCCTCGTCTTTTACTTAGACGGTATAAACTCTGCATTCCCTTAGGAACGTCTTTGGAGTTTCTTCGCCTTTTACTTAGGCGGTATAAGCTCTGCATTCCCTTAGGAACGTCTTTGGAGCTTCTTCGTCTTTTACTTAGACGGTATAAACTCTGCATTCCCTTAGGAACGTCTTTGGAGTTTCTTCGCCTTTTACTTAGGCGGTATAAGCTCTGCATTCCCTTAGGAACGTCTTTGGAGCTTCTTCGTCTTTTACTTAGACGGTATAAACTCTGCATTCCCTTAGGAACGTCTTTGGAGTTTCTTCGCCTTTTACTTAGGCGGTATAAGCTCTGCATCCCCTTAGGGACGTCTTTGGAGCTTCTTCTCTTTTTCCTTTTTCAGTTCCTGCACTCGATGGTGCGTTCTCAGCTGTTACATTTACATTTTTTGGGGGATTTTGCTCTTATAAGACTAAAAAAGGAAATTACACATGATGGCCCCATTAAAAACCTTTCTCCCCCTTCGGAAAGGAAAAGGGTGCCATGAAAAAGAAAAGAAAAAACATAAAAAATTACATCATGTTATACATAGTATCGCCGAAGCTCATCCGCATTCCAAGACCTTGGAATTTCGTTGCCATCCATGTCCTTTAATCTGTACGATCCAGGCCTTGACGAAGATACTACTAAGAATGGTCCTTCCCATTTCAACTGTAGCTTACCCACTGTATCTGGGTTAGCCACTCTCCGAAGCACCAAGTGTCCCGGCTCAATATTTTTTAACCGGACTTTTCTATCTCGCCATTTAACTGTTTCAGCCTGATATTTATTGATATTCTCCACGGCCTGAAGCCTGATCCCTTCTAAGGCATCCTTTTCCACAAGGCAAGCATCTTCGGGACCTGATTCTGCCGAAGCTACTACTCTTATTGATCCAGCTTTGGCTTCTTCCGGGGTTATTGCTTCGTCTCCGAATAATAACTTGAATGGGGTAAAGCCTGTGAAGAAAATGGGTTTTCCTCGTGGGAAACAACGAAATTATTACATGAAAACTAACAATGTTCTTTGTTTCACAGAAAATAAAACTGAATAGAAAAGACTGCTATCAAAGGTAGGATATGTGTCAATAAATGTGCTTCGACTCTGGCACAGTGCTGTTGACTGTGCGAGCTTCGGATTGTTCTCTGAAGTCCCTTTGGTGTGGGGCATATTGACTCCCTTCTGGCTGTTGACCCTGTTGCAGTGGAGGTGGAGGCGGAGGCTGCTGCCAGGAAGCTTGAGGTTGACTTGCCGAAGCTACAGAAGCTGCAGGGTGGTTGTCTATGTATTGTGGGATGTAAGGTGGATGATACGAAGCATTATGCATGACCTGCTTCGGCTGAGCTTGTTGAGATGCAGCTTCGGCTATTTCCTTTTGCTTCTGGATTGTAATATGGCACGTCCTGGTGGTATGGCCCTTGCTTTCTCCACAGAACAAGCAAAACAGTTTCCTTGGTTGATCTCCGAATCTTCCGCCGAAGCCCCTGGCGCCTCTGCCTTTTGGAGCTGGTGGCCGGAAGAAAGTTTGTTGTTGCCCCGAAGCCTGTGAGGAGCACTGCGGTCTGTTCTGCTGACTCCCCTTATCATCATTCTGAGTAGAGTTGTGGATGGACCTGACATGCCTCGGATAGGATCTTCCTCCGAAGCCCCTGGTCATTTCAGAAAATCTGAAGGCCTCCTCCCTTCTTTGGCGAAAGTCATTGTCAGCACGAATGTACTCGTCCATCTTTTGGAGCAGCTTCTCCAGGGTCTGAGGAGGCTTCCTAGCAAAGTATTGAGCTGGTTGGGGTCCAGCGGTTGCAGTGCTGCAGCCCCAGTCGCTGAAGCTTTCTTCGGCGCCATAGCGAGGGTCTATAGCTTCCGAAGGTGTTCAAAAAACTCGAAGTGGAAGTGAGTTCACCGGAGGTGGGCGCCAATGTTGGGGACTTGTTCTCAAACGCTAAGAGTTAAGAACAAGGCAACATAAAAAGTGTTAAGTGTTAAAGTCCTTCGTCCTTCGAAGCATTATGTCCCTTCGGGAAATAATGAGTTTCGGACGAAGGTCATAAGAGACATACCTTCGTAAACATAACAAGTAATGACGAAGGACTCATATAAAGCATGAAATATAATATAAACATCATCATAGAATCATTTCTATTTTATTAACATGGAAAAATAGAAATGATTTCAAATTACAAATGTACCTTCGGTCCTGAGAGAAGGTAAAAAGTACAAGCGTGACGCAAAAGCAAATGCCAAGTCAGCGTGAACAGTTCGGGAGTACTGTTCATCTATTTATAGACGCGGGACGCAGCCCACGTAAAATTACATTTATGTCCATTACATTTGTCAATGACTTATGGAAATCTGACAAGGTCCACGTAGTCTTTTCATCTTTAAGTCGGTTTGCAACGCCGAAGCTCTATAAAAAGGAACCTTCGGCCATTTCCTGGGGACGATTTCAGCCGAAGCTGCTTCTTCACGCAAGACCTTCGGCGCAACGAAGCATGGCCCCAACAAGCTACTTGGTGAGTTATACTTTGTACTCTTCGGTGGCTTAGGAAGACAACATAGCATTGATTATGAGTCAACATTTTTCCCATGTTTAAGATAGTGAAAGCTTAAAACATATCTTCTCTTTCCCATCAAGCTAGGCTAGGCAAGGTGCGCTTCCTTTCTGTAAGAAGAGAGTAGCAACGTTGTAAATTCATTGTTCACCACACTCTCTGTGAACTATCATCGGTATTTAGATGTGTAAGAAAAATTACGATTGAAAGCGAGTCAGGTTTAGCTCGTACAGAAGTCCAAACTTCAAAACTTGATAAGAGAAGTCCTAACCTATCGTCCAAAATTACTTGCTTGCGGCAGCTCAAACGAAACTGCATGGGCAATCATAACACCGCTGCTACATTTCAAAGTTCCGGGATCGGTGGCTAAACCTACAGAAAGAAAGGTTGTCCGTAAAAGCGAAGATCAATATAGAGATGCTCAGCAATAGCCTCTTTCCTTTACCGAGACTATTCCGTCTCAAAGTGAATCTGCACTACTTTTGATTTGATTTGATACAGACTGAAAGAAATGCATGCTCAAATTCAAAAACGAACAATCTCTTCCTTGGTGCTGAGATGGGCAGGCTCCTTTGCGACTTCGATCCGTCCATTCTATTCCATCACTACTTCAGTACTTCAGATCTCGTCCGTCGGTAGTGAAAGAAATCAGTTCTCTTCCCGCTCCAGCTCAATAGCATGTGCTTTCCTGGCACTTGGAAATCCGGAACATCTGAATGAGTGGAGTGAACCAAGAGAGGCACTGCTCCAGTGGAGGGTTCATGGCCATACCATAGAGTGCTTTAACTGGAGAGGATTGCAGAAGTGATGAGCCGAATTGTACCAAGCCAATGGCAACCACTTAACCCACTGTTTTGGAGTAGAACTTACTGAGCACCTGAGATACATCTCAAGACACTGATTCATTCACTCTTTCAGTCTGCCCCTCAGTCTGAGGGTGATAGGCAGAGCTCAACTGCAACTTAGTGTCCAATAGCTTGCCCCTCCAAAAGGAGCTAGTGAACACCATGTCCCTGTCAGATACAATAGTGGCTGGCACTCCATGCAACTTCCCAATATTGTTTAGGAAAGTGGTAGCAACTGAAGCAGCAATGTAAGGATGTTTAAGAGGTCAAAAATGGGCCTATTTGTCTGTCTACCACTACTAATATAAATAGAACAGAGAGCCCTTCCGATTTAGTCCGGCCCTCAATCCATAGATATATCTTTCCAAGCTCCATCAGGTCTATTTGTGCCGGTGCCGGGCTGCCATCTCATCTATGATGAAGAATCTCTTGTCATACCAACTCGTTTACTCGCTGGCACTCAAAGAAATGCAATTGCAAAAGAAATGGTGATTGGTGCGTTGCTTAGGGGGCTTTCTGCTTTCGATGGTACAACCCAAGTCGACTACTTACCATAATAACCAGTGCTGGGCTCTCTCGCGATAACAACCCACTTCGTTGCGCCTTTTTTCTTGATGGGTATGGGTGATCTTTGGGGCGGGTTAGGGTTCCGGATCAGGCAAAAGTAAGAACTAAAAACGGATACTTTTGAATGCTTGGGTTGCTTTGATTGAATCGATTGATTCACCCTTGGCCAGAGAAGAAGATAGGGAATTCCATAGAGTCTTGAGAGTAGAAAGCAGCTGATATAGATGCCACCCCACCAAATAAATCGTAGGTAGAATGAAAGTAAGTGATTACTGTAGTGCCATGCATTTGGGATTACAGTGCCAAGCATTCGTGCTGGGATTTGAGACAGTGCCAATCTCATCTCGAACTATTACTAGCAAATAAATCATAGGTAGAAGGAATCTCAGTGATTACAATTACAGCAGCGCCACGCCAGTAGAGTAGATTCCGTTCGTTCTAGCAATCATGCCAGAACTCACTGATCCATGTGCTCCCAGAAGGAAGGATCTCGTTCCCATAGCATAGCCTATAATGAATGTGGCTTTCCCCCCATCTCCTATCTATAGCTTCTATAGCTTATAGCTGGAATGACCTATATGACCGGAACCACCTAAACATCTATATGACCGGAACGGAACCTCAACCTATATGTATATGACCGGAACCTAAACAACCTACTGGACTTGCTTTGCTACTTGAGCCTAAGCTATATGATCTGAACCAACCCTATCGGGACTAGATCCTGTCTACGGACTTGATCCTGTCATGTCAACGGACTTGCACTTGCCTGTCAATCTTGACGGACTTGATTGTTTCAATACGTCAATCAATACGGATTCTCTTTCCTGTGGAAATGCTATCTACCTGGAAGGAAGGTTTGTTTCCCGAAGGAAGGAGATGGAGATTCTTTCGCTGGAGAGATACTTTCTCATTGGAGAGGAGATACTTTCTCTTTTCGGGCTCGAAATCTGTCCTGTCGATTTCTCTGATTTAAGGGCGCAAGCACAATACTGCACTCTCCCTGCTTGCTCGCCCGATCCGTCGATCTTCTCGAGAGGAGCAGTTCAAATCACCCTGTACGGATCCATTGGGATCACCTAGAGCCGCGAGTCCAGTTGAGTGAATCCTTTCAGGCTGGATGGATGCGGTGGGCTAGCTCTGCTCTCTTCTCGAAATTGCATATTGCATAGAGTAGTATTGTACGAAACGATATCTCGTAACGGAAGGATGGAAACCAAGAGAAAGAAGACAGCTCTATCTCAGAAGTGAGCTCCGTCTCACAAGTTAGCTCCGTCGACACCTCGAGCTATTCAAACGAGTGTTCAGTCATCAGATCTCAATATCGGGTTGGGAATCTTTCTAGACTAAAAAGTTTCGTTTTCGTGGGTCGGTGTCAAGTCTATCTCTCATGTTGCTCCTCAGAAAACGCGTAGAATAGTAATGTCATTGGCCCACTAGATAAGGATGGGACAAACGCTCTAGTCTATGCGTTAGAAGGCAACTAGTATTTTTGGTTATTTTGGGAGGGAGTCTTTTTCTGTCTTGAGGGTTGGTTTGATTGGAAATCGAAATGCCTCAACTTGATAAATTGACTTATTTCTCACAATTCTTCTGGTTATGCCTTCTCCTCTTTACTTTTTATATTCTCTTTTATAATAATAATAATGGAATACTTGGAATTAGCAGAATTCTCAAACTACGGAACCAACTGCTTTCGCACCGGGGGAACAAGATCCGGAGCAAGGACCCTAATAATTTGGAAGATATCTCGAGAAAAGGTTTTAGCACCGGTCTCTCATATATGTACTCCAGTTTATCCGAAGTATCCCAATGGACCGTCGACTATTTGGGAAAAAGGAGGGAAATCACTCTGATCTCAGATTTCGGAGAAATAAGTGGCTCACGAGGAATGGAGAGACAGATTCTCTATTTGATCTCGAAGTCCTCATATAACACTTCTTCCAGTCGGATCACTTGTTGGAAAAACATAATGCTCACACATGTTCCACACGGGCAAGGAAGCATAATCTAATGAACTTAGATTCTTTTCTTTCTATAGGACTGAGGATCCTTGCCTAGATCCAGAAAAAGTTGGATGCACCGGAAGCTGAAGCGGAAATGCAATTCTCGGGTGAGGAAAGGGTTGTCTCAGGTACGCCTGGGGCAGGATTGAATCGATGTACCTAAGCTAAACTTATAAGATTGAACCACCTATAGACGGAATTAGGAGAGCTGAGGTTTAATCCAAGACCAGGAAAGCACCAGCTATATCGAAGCCCAATGCCAAGCAAAGCCCTAGACGGAAAGTGAAGAAATTGGCTTCAAGCTTCGCCCTTAACCCAAGATGAGGTGGAGCCTTACCCCGACACAAGGTGGGACCCTCCCATTAGGATAGTGGGCTTAGTCAGACCAACATAGGTTGTCAACCAAAAAGGAGAAGCTCCCGTTATTGTTGGTTTATGGACCTAAGACGAGAGGATTGGGCTTAGAACAAGACCTTTCGGTGGATATGATCACATCTTCATGACAATAGGTGTACACCTTTGGCCTCACTCAAGGTAATGGGTGACCAAACCTAACGAGTCTAAACAAATTGGATCTTATTGTGTGACAAAAACTGAGATTGGGAATGCTTGGCAGGTATTTGAGTACCAGTAAATTAGGGAAATCAAACACATAAAGAAGTTTTCTTTCCAAGCCTGGTAACACCACACTTAAGTAAGTCGATTCAGATTAGCCAACAAGCGAATCCATTCCATTAACTCAGTCAACTCTTTCTGGTAAAAGTGCTCATCATTACTACTATATATAATATAATATAATATAATATAATATAGTAAATTACAGACAACACTCAATGCTAATGAGTGGATCAAGTCATTTACTAGTCAATGAACTGACTAAACCCTGTCTGTTCTGGGAATTGACCCACTTAACTATACTCTTAGGGCAAGCCGCCCTGTGGTAATTAACTCCGTAAAATCTGTATCAGTCTTGAGGCAATTTGGAAATGCTAGACAAAGATATTAATCAGAGTCAGTCAATTCCCTAGCTACAGTTAATATGAAAAATCCCGGGTAGGTAATTCAAACACGCCCCACCCAATAGGTGAATCTTTCAAAGTGTGGGAAATCTCCCCTTTCTTCAATCCTAGAATCGATGCCTAAGAAAAAGGGTATATCTATTAAAATGCTCAACCCATTCATGCGATTCAATCCTCTGCTCTGATTCTATTAAAAAGGAAACACTCCACTAAGTCGTACACACTCCCCAATAAGTCTGGTAATTAATTCGTTCAAATCAATGCTCGGTGCAGCAGGTAATGTAACTTAATCAATCGCAAGCGGCAAAAGAACTCAAACTCAATCCACAATCCGTCTCGCTCGTCTGGGAAAGAAGAGCAGGCTGTTAGGCAAGCCGGCTTTAATACAACCTCTAGGGAAGCCAGGAAAGTTGGTATATACTTTGTACCAAGTACCAAACTTTTGAAACAGTTTGAATCCAATAAGGAAGAAATGAAAAAGCTAGGCCGAAGGATGAGATGGCATTTCAAGAGAATAGTCGATCAGTATGGCAGGAAGAGGTCTCTTTGTCAAATCCTCTATCATCTAAAGCTGGGTCAGAAACTTCCTTTAGGAGCAGAAGAATTTGCAGGCCGTAGGACAAAGCTTCCATTCTCGAAGAAACTAGCCAAGTTTGAAAACACTTAAGAGGGCTGGGTATTGAAAGAGTCTGGCAGGAAGAAGTATAGTACCAAGCGGCAGTAAGCCTCGATTCGAATTAGCAGAGAGGTCAGTTTTAGGAGGTCGGTGTCCAGTGGAGTTCAGCGAGAAACTCAAAGTAATACATACCTATTTGTTGCGATGTGATTGCTTCGCACCTTTCAATATTTCTTTTACTTCTAGTGCTATCTTCCATCCGTTCCAGTTCATGGATCTTCTTCTTGTTGTAGAACGAGAATTGGATTGATTCCTATAGTTTAGTTCTCTATTTGCAAATTCATTACTTAATAACGATCTTATAGGCTTTGTCTCAGGCAGATCTGGAGCGACTGGATTGAACAGAAAGTACTCTCACACTATAGAAAAAAGTAAAGTCCACTAAAAGTACATGCACTCTTTTCTTACACTTATAGAGGTTCGAAGAAATGAGTAAAAGGTAGACTAAGTGATCAATCAAGATCTTGTCTCAAAACCTACTCTTAGAAGGCTCATTCCAGCAGCCTTAGCACAAGCAAGTAGACCGTCACAAAAGAGAATGAAATCAAAACCGGAGAATGAAATGCTTTACTTATAATACTAAGACAACCAGGCACTTCACTTCAGGCTTTGATCCGCGACTTACAGAACTGTTTTGCCTGACATTCAATCGTTTTCTTGTCTTTTTTTCTTCCCACTACTATATATAATATAACCTTTAGATTTTATACTCCATCCAACCACTCTCTGTTCCATTTCTCATTCCTTATTCCTGAAAGGATAGGTTCTTTATTCCAGCTGTTCGTTAGAATCTTAGCTCGAATTCAATGTTCGGATGCTCCATCCTTCGCGTCCAATCCCTGTCAGGAGGGGCAGCTTCCTCGAGTCCGGTCTCGGAAGCTGGGGCAAAATAGGCCAGTCTATCTGAGGGAACGGGACCTACAATCAGGATCTCTTCCGCGGATCTCTTGCCTTGCTTCTTGACTGGAACCTGGCACTTTTAGCGTGCATCTAGTCTGCATATCCCTTTCTGCAAATCTCTATTAGCTCTGCTGCAGAAGTGGAATGTGAGCTTGGGAATACCCTTCCGGTTTCCAGAATCCTAGCTTGATTTCTTGCGTTTAAAGGCAGGCTTGACCAACCACATCACATAAGCCAGCGCAGCGAGAAAACTGATTCTTCCACGGGATTCCGCTTCCTACGAAACATACGTTTTACGAATTAACGGTTACCAGTAGCGAGCGATCCTTTCCTACAAGGTAAGGCCATGGACAAAGGTTTTTTATCTACCCCAGCGGGGGCAGTTTTAGGAGTCTTTTTTCAATCCATCTTACTTTGAATCCGGGCTCGCCTTCACTCGGTCAAGGGGTTGCCCTTTACCTCGTTCCGTGGTCCTTTATCCCCTCCTTGCTTGCCTAGTTTTATTCCTTTCCGAGGCCCAAAAGCCAAGCATCACAATCAGAGGGTTAATCCTCCAACCAGAACCAACTTAACCTATGGATAGTCTCCGCCGGCCTAGGCGGAGATGGCCAACTGATAGATACTTATCCTGCCCAGCGGGTGCTACTTCTCTTCTTTCTCCTATTTGCTTTGCTTGACGGTGAAACCTATCGATCATATCCGGAAGTTGCTTAACACTACCCTCGAATGCAAGTCAGCTCTTCGATTCTCGAGAATCGGGGTGGGCCAGGTGATTATTTGATTTCCAATATGGATATAATGATGTGTAAGAACTGCACCACCGATATAGCACCCTTCCTCGGACTAAGGATATTCGTACTCCCAGTGCTCTTGCTTCCTTTGCACCCCGGCTCCGAAGGATCAGTAGGGAGGACTCCGGATGCCAGTATCGGAATGGAAACATTCCTCGAATGATATGATGGTTGTGATGCCCCGTTCGTGATACCCAGGGAAGGGGACTACATCATACTTCTCTGATCCAGTCCTTTCTTTATTGACAATATTTATTAGTTGACCACTTTACTAGGCTTTCCCTAACAAAAGTATTCCGAGTGACCACCCTATTGTCACTTTACTGTCCAGTTCGCGAGTCCCACTCACTTATTTTAGTCAAACCGACCCTAACTAAAACTAAGTTAAGTATAGTACTTTTCTCAATGCTGCCCGCCTCTCATCTGTTTTCTAATCAGCTTCTATCTTCTGTTCCAACCAAGGAAGCTCTTCTATTCAACCGGTTCGTATCGCCAGGCCCCTCAGGGGGTACGGTTTATCTAATCACACTGCTCGCTACTACAGGGATTCCTTCTCCTTGCCGAGTTGTAGGTGTTACCACCCTAGATATTCTATTTATTATTTGTATGCTGCCTTCTCTCCTTCATCTGGATTTTTGAGATGATTGTTATGTTAGTTCTTCCTTCTATGTTGTAAGGTGCAATCTCATCCGATGTTTGCCAGTTTGCCCGAGTCTTCCCGATTCTTATCCAGCCCAGCTAGATTGGACCAACATCAGCGGTGCTTCTATTAACCCTTGCTTCTCTACTATTCTTAGGTCTTAGGAGAACCCTATCTTCCATATTCCTAATCCTCAAGTACAGTAGGCCGCACTCTTCGATCCTTTGGTCCTAGAACACCTTTTGTCGTAAACTATACTCTACATTCCCCCTCGGTCTACTCCGCCAAAGTAGCGACAAGATTCAATTGCTGGTTCGATTCCAGCTCGCTATCCGACGGTTAATCCTTTAACCAGAGATCAGCATCCAAGGGTTATTCCTTGAACCAGTGCTTCCTATCGAATCGATCATTCTTTACTTACTTTATTAAGATTAAGTGGGCATCCCTCACTGAAAAGAGAATCAAGCAGGAAAACCCTAGGACGAGGGATAGTGATATTCCTTTCACCGAGCAAGAAACCATCTCTTTCTTTCACATATATATATCTATTTCAAGAAGTCCAATCCACCACTATCAATGGAGCACTCTACTCTATACTATTACCGAGTGAAGATTTCATCGGATCCGGCTTGCTTTCATTGAAGGACAAGAGCGGATAGTTCCCTTCCCTTTCTTCGATGAACCCTTATCTTTCGATAGAGAAGTACAGCGAGATGAACGATAAGTCGAACGACAGAACAACCTGATGTTACTGCATCAAGTAATTCAGATTGTCATATTGAGATTTTTTCCTTTTTTGTACTTATTATTCCAAGCCAAAAGGCTATGTTCTCCCCCATACAGCTCGCAAGGCTCATAACCTAACTGCTCTACTTACTTAATTCTTAATTCAGAAATTCAACAACCCTCCCTTGAAGGGCCAAAACAACAGCAGAGTAGCAGGTCAAAAAGAGAGAGAGAACTGAAACCGAAGATACTTGGGTTGGGAGAACTCTTCTACAGTACTCCATTAACAGAATAAAAGTATAGACCAATCAGCCTTCCTTATTGTCCAAGATCATTACTAAAGTGTTGGCCAACAGACTAGTACCAGTGGTGGATAGGAGAGTAAGTCCCAGACAGCTAAGATAAACTCCCGGGTAGTGTTGTCACTGCACAAGAGGTGCGTAACAGGTGTAAGCAAAGAAGAGAGCATAACACTGGATTTAGAAAACGAGCATATGATATGGTGAGACAACTTTCTCTTTTTTGAGGTGAGATGCTAGCCAGCCCTCTATTCATGGGTGAGATATCGACTTTACAGCGTTACCACGTACCAAATCGTTCACTCTATCAGGCAGCCGGAAGTGCATCTCTTCTTTTTGCAGGACTTCTTCCTAGCTCCGTGGAACGAAGAGTTGGAACGAATAGTAGAATGTTGGGCAGCAGGAAAGACTAGTTACAGAAAAGCCAGCCCCAGTTCATTCTGGCTATTGCATCCGTGGAATGCATAGTTAGCTCCGTTTTCAAGTCCCACCCTACCTACTTATTAGCTTGCCCTGTTTCTAATGCGCTGTGGACCTTGCTTGTTGGCTTCGTCGACCAATTCAATTCCTTGTGTCGGCTCCGATCTAACTAGTAAGAAGAAAGATAGATATATAGAATTGGGTGGGCAGAGTTGGCTTGCTTCCAAGAGAATAAACACCTGGCGACTCGAAAACATGATGCGCTAGGTTTCGATCAGTTAATCGAGATAGGCTGTACTTTTCATTCGATTTTGTTACCACGTGCTTTTCACTTCATGATCATGGCTCATTTTCCTAGAACACCACAAAAAATCTCCCTACCAGTTTTATGAGAGTGCTCAGTCAACTTCCTATAAGAGTTCTGCTTTTGCTAATCAAAGACAGACATCAATCCCTCATCCTACTCTGTCTGTCAGTCGGTTACTCAGTTCTGTTAGCTACTCACGTGTCTATACTAAGCTAAGATATTCCTCATTCTTGCACAGGACAGGACAGGAGAGGGGATTGCCTTAGCTACCGGTACCGAACTCCGATCAAACTAAAACGAAAAGCTTAACCGATTCTTGTAGAGTCCTTAGCATTAGATAATGCATGCGCACACAAGAGGAATGAACTTGCCTTCTAGTGATTTGGAAGGATTGAGTCGGCTGCCCCCAGCCTCGCCCCGCATCGCCCTCCGGGGGTAGTTACGCCAGTGGAACCAACTCACAAAGCAGCCCAAAAGCAGGAACTTTTCTTGATTGAATTGGTTTAAAGGTAATTCATCAATCCTTAAATTATTCCAGGATTCTTTTGGGATGCTATCCACCCTTTGATTTACGAATTGGCTATAATATTTACTCTGGATCCCTTCCAGCTGCAAGTCAAGAAGGATCCTTTGAAACATTTTAGGATTATACTCACAATTGGTTTGGGGGTTTCGTATTGCATTGCCCGCACTATCCATATCCTGGAACAGGATTGATTTGGCCATGGAAAGGGCCAGCTAAACGCCTAAGCTCTGAAAGTACGGATTGCTTCCCTTCATAGATTTTATTAGTTAATTTGAGAAGTTCCTCTGGGCTCCTGGTCCTTTCCAGATACTGCAAACTCAAATTATGAAATATGAGATCCCTGCTACTCAGAGTCAGAGACCCGAAAGGACGTGGTGGACTCCCTGGTTCCCCCTCATCTGCAGGAGAAATTGAAGAAGGTGCAGCCCCGCCCCCTGCGGAGTGACTCGGGGCCGGCGGTGGAGTAGTACCTGACTGGGTCGAGTAGGCACCCTCCTCAGGGCTAAGTGGCGGATCTAGAAAATAGTCTGAGCCGTCAAGAACTATTTCAGGGGGCAGACCCGAGTGCTCTATTGGAGCTTTGCCCTTGCCCTTATCTTGGGCTTGACAGGTAGACTATAAAGAGATTCAGTACAGCAAGCCTGACACTCATATTTATTAATATAATGGGGACCCAGAGAAAGATAATAGAGAGCCATCTGCCAATAGGCAGAATAGATTCCACACTCACTTCAGATTCTGGGTGGGTAAAGGGAAACGTGATCTCTATTCTGAGAGGGAGCGCGGTCGAGCATAGACTCGGCAACAACCAATACATCCAATACCACAGTAGGCCCACGTACTACAGCTTAAATGTACTGTATGTGCCATCATAAACCATTTCAGTCGTAGTACCTAACCTACCAGGCACTTGTTTGCCACCAAGATAACCTAATTAACGTGAAACCAACTGTATTTCCGCTGTAGTACCTACCAGGCTTGTAACCAAGCTAAGTGAAATTGAAAAACATTTTCGCTGTACTACCGCTCGTGTAACCGACGTAATCGGTCTTAAACACCTATAATATAAGGAACTCGTGTACAACCATAACATTTATATATTTCACAGGTGTACCACCGTAACCAATTTCACTCGTGTACTACAAAGAAGAAAAGAAAAAAAGAAAATTATAGCTTTCTTTTTTTTTGGTGCGTGCTTTTCGCCTGCCTTCCCGACCACGGATAGGCTATGGGGCTTTGCACTTCGGCCCCTGTGAATACCACATCAAGGTGACAGGATTCGAACCTATGGCCCTCTGTACCCAAAACAGATGCGCTGACCCCCTGGAGGGATGGATCCAGGGGATAGAAGGTTTAGCACGGTATCACCTAATGTTGATTTTGTTGAGCTAGCCAAACAAATGAAAATAGTAACTGAAAATATAGATCGACGGAGGGAAATGATAAATAAACAAGTAGCCTTCCATTATGCGGTAAACGTTTATCATGTAAACTCCGTCGGGGGTATAGAAGATATCGAACAATACAGCGAAATCCCTCATGTTTTAATAGGCTGCGGTAACACAATCAGTGCTGATCCCTACTTCGGAGACGAAGATGATTGTTCTCTCATGTGGGAGAATTTAGTTTGGGCAGGTTTATACGGTGATGGAATGAAAACCCCTTTGATTGATTCTCACCCAACCAATCGAACCTATATTGATATTATCGCTGATGGTGTCGATTTTCATGAAGATAATAGAAAAGTAAGAGCTATCTTCAAAATCATTGATGGAAAAATGTGTGAACTATGGTGGCTTAATGGGAGCAAAGAGAATGATAGTATTTGGACAGTTATAGAGAACTATAAAACATTTTGTGAAATGAATGATCCTTGTGTTTATACACAAGAATTCAGAGAGTTCGTTCGAGCGAGAAATAAAAATAATTCTGATTGGCCTTTTATTCTGGAGTTCTTTCATGCCAACCTATTTCATACCAATATAGTAGATGTAATGTATAATATAATTAGCAAGGACGTCAGGCTTCAATACGTTTTGAATTTCCCATCTTTGACGGTTTCGTCACCATATAAAAATCAGTCAGTGATGGATAATGCTGACTTGGGAAAGAAAGTACTATTTGCACTTAGCGTCACATATATGCATCATGTGTGCGCTAAATTTTTAGAAGGTGATCTATATTTCCGGAATGATATTGATAAATATCGGGATAATCCTTTCATCCCATTTATACGTTGATGGTAATATATTCGAGGGGAAGATTTGCCTTAGCCAATCAGCTGGTAGAGCACACCTTAAGGATGTTTATTAGATGAGGAAGATCGTTACGTTACTGAGCAGAGATATTTTAAGTTACTTGAGATACTAGTCTCACCTCAAACTAGCATCCAATTGTTTTCTCTTTAACAACGAAACGAGGGAGAGAAAGACTTTCTTCTGGGGGGAAGGCAGGCTTTCTCGGTGTGAGAGCTAAGACCACGGTCCAGAGTGGTGGCTTGTAAAACTCCACATAGAGCTGTCGACTATAAGACTGCAGTCCTGAGAGATGGCGGTCTCTCTCGGGAAACAAGGCTCATTTATCTCTTCTTTCTTTTTGGTATGATATTTTTGATACGAGTTTTCTATAAATACTCTATACCAGAAATCACTATCCTCAGGGATGGGATGGAATCTTGCTACCGGCGTACCTGATTGATAACTACGCTCATAGCATATACGTCAATTCATGGAATCCGCTCTGGCTCCGGGAACGAATCCATATATATAATATAGGAAAGCGCCTATCTATGGGTTGGCGAGGAAGACTGTCTTCGGGGAAGAGAGGGTTTCGAGTAAGAGAAGGTTTCTCTGCGTATAGGGTTTCTCTGCATAAGTAAGAAAGGGTTTCTCTGCGTATAGGGTTTCTCTGCATATAAGTATTATAGGAGCGTATAAAGTACAGTATTATATTATAGGAAATGAAAAGAGCTATTGTATTGTCTGGTCTCTTGTTAATTAGCAAAAGAAGTTCGATTGGAAGGTGCTTATGTGACTTCTCTGTTGATACTATCTGTTCACGTGATTAACTCACATAGAAAGTAGGCATATGCTTACTAAGTTGATTCCCTTCAATCTCTAGCCGTACGTACAAAGTATACTAGGGATAAAATAGCTCTCTACCACTACAGTATTGAGCACTAGGGTAGGAGTTTCAACTCTAAAAAATGGAAATCCCCACCAACCTTCAAATATTAATTTAATAAAGTATAGCAATCATGACAACCGATTTCAACCGTATGAGGGATTTGTATTGTAAGTTCGAAAAGTTTGTATTTGACAAGAGAGGTGTATCTAATATATTCCAAGTACCGGATATTGAATGTAGTACATCAGTGGAATCTGTAAATAGAACATTATTGTGGAAAGTAGTGGGTTTATATAAGAAGTTATTATCTAATAATAGTATTTCTAATAGATCAAATGATATTATCTCTAATGAGATTTTCTCTAATGGCCCGTATATATTCAAATCGTTAAATGATCAACTAGCATATCATAGTAAGTTATATATGGATTCATTAACTAATAAAGATTTCATTCATCAAATATCATATGAAGTTTATGATCCTGGGTGCAAATTATCTTTGGACATCTCCTATTGTCAGTTTTAACGCAACATTAAATAAATGGAAGTTTGATTCTTGGAAAGATTTGCTATCTTTAAAACAATTTACACCCGGGATAGATGATGGTAATAAGTGGTTAGAAACAGTGTTATGGCCAGCCTATAAAAGTGCATTATCAAAGAAATATTTTTTCATATCCAATAATTTAACCAATTGTTTGATAAAAATGACAACTATATCAATCATCTATGGATGGAGGAATCAATACTGTATATGGTAGTATTTTCGCACTTGTCAGAGTTGGGTTTTACACTACAGTTTGGTACAAGTTTATACCTTGTAATATAGATATTCAACCAGATCAACTGCTTTATATGTCGTGGGATTACTTTCTCAATGAGAGTGCTATTGTACAAGGGTATACTAAGATAACACTGCAGGAAACTCAAGATATATCAGATATAGTGATGTCAATCCGGGGAGATACTCCTTTTACCTTTGATGAGAATAGTTTTAACAATATGGCTATGTTGAAAGAGGTCATACCACCAGAGGAACCAGCAATACAAATACCTATGGATAATATAGACAGAAAATGGAGAGTAGGGGTTAGTTTAGGTATCGTAATAGCATTCTGTGTTGCTATTGGTGTATTTCCAGACTAAACAACGAGAAGGAATCCACTAGCTCTCTTTTCCACACATGCACTGTCAATTCGATTGCCAAAGAGTGATAAGACAAGTACCTTCGGCAGCTATCTATGGATGCTTGCAGCCAGGTCTGCAATGAATGCATGCAGCTAAGTAAACTCCTGTCCTACAAGGCAGCCATACTTTACCTGAAGTCACACTGGGCCAGGTTCCGTCTTTAAACACTTGCCCAAAAACCATCTCAAAATCTGAGTGAACTATCCCAATACCTTGCTGGAAAGCTGGAAACTTCAGTTGTATAGGTAGAGAGGAAAGATCAGCATAGAAGTGATGTTCAGTAGATATAGAAGTGATGTTCAGTAGATGCCGAGTAAGTTGGAGTTTCTGAAGTGCTTGTTGGTAGTTCTCCCTGCGCTTGAATTCAAAAGCTTATCCCATCTTTTCTGTGAAGAAAATGAAATAGTCAGGCGGGTCCCTGTCTGCCTAGTAGTACTATCTTTAGTTGTGGATTTTGTTTAAGATCTTCTTCCTTTTATTCCTTGAACAACAAGGATACGGAATTACGTTATTAGTACTCGGTTAACGTGTTGTATGTTATTGTGACAAATAAGCGAATAAGCATTGATTGAGAAACTAGTTTGCCCAAGGAAGGCCTTTGCTCTCGAAAGCCTATTCGTCTATGAAAAACGAATCCCGTGTGACTGATCTTTACTAGTACCTTCTTTTGGCTAGCCCGTTTCCACTACTTTATTTACTAGACTCAATGCCTATGTTCTGGGCTATCTGTGAATGCTTTTCCCTGTGCTTCTGTTAGCACATTGTTTTCCTTTACTCTCTATTTGGCCTTCGCTATTTGATTATTCTCTATGGTCTCTGAATTCCGATCATTCACTTCAAGAAGCAGCTCTTCTATTAAATGAAATAAAATGAAATAAAGTAAATAAGGAAATCCCCTTTCGAAAATGAGTTTCCGCAGTTGTTAGCAGAATTAGTTGCTTGCTTCTCATATACAGAGGCTTACAAGATAGAGCTGACTTGTCGTTTAAACAGTGTTAATTGAAGTTAGCAGATTGCTTTCTTGCTATAAGACTGACAGGAAGAAAGCAGAATTACAGCTAGTTCTCTGAATTCCATCATTGCTAAGTAGTTGCAGTAGTTTTAGCAGGAAGAGTTCAAGCTTGCTACTCGCTTACCGGATATAAGATTGAAACTCACTTATCAGTATTAGATTAGGCGTGTCCCTGGTATGGAGCTGTCGTATCAGCAGTCTTAGCAGTGAATTACAGATTTAGAGTAACAAATAGGAATTCTAGTCGTGATTCTAGTTTTCAAGAGTATTAGCAAGCATTAGTCGTATCCGAAGCAGCTACAATTCTTGCAAGCAGATTGAAAGTAGGAATTTCGATTTGTAGCCGTGATATTTCTTTGTTGTTTATATTGTATTAGCTGCTCCCATATAAGTAAGTAAGCCAGCTATCGGAATACAAGAAGTTATGCCGTAAGCTTACTTATCGTTTACATAGTTTTATCAAGATAGAATAGAATAGAAGAACTCAAGTCCAGTAAGAAGAATAAAAGCTGTGATTAAGCTTCTCGGCTCTCTGTCTTTTAGTAAGCAGACGAGTAAGCAAATAAGGTTTCAAGACAAGCATTAGTAGTAGGGGTATTAACTCTTGTATTAAGCAGTAGTTTCCCTTGTTTTAGCCACTAAGTTATCAGAACTGAAAGTAGTATTTAAGCTTGACTTGGCGTCTCGATAGTATTAATAGCTGTGGCAAGCTTTCAAGTACGAAGTGAAGAATGTAGGTCAGCTATCAGGTTTCCGTTCTACTTAGAAGTTTGTATGCCCTTTAGAGGAATCCAAGGAGAATACCAGAATTAAAGCCGGATACCAGATTGAAAGTGGAGTTGCCGCTGAATACGTATCATTCTATTTATCAGGTATAAGCTTTCCAGTCGGACATCAGAATGCAAGTCAGCGAATCTGCTTGTAGTTTAAGTAGTATTAGCAACATAGAAAGGAAGTGCCGAATGAAGATCGTAAGCAGCGATTCCTGTTTGAGTAAGTTCATTACAGAATCGAAGTCAGGTCAGTCAGCCAATGCCTACTTCGATCAAGCGTTAGATGGGGTTGGTGGTGTTGATGTTTCAATTTTTTGTTTTTGTCATGAGGGTTGAAACCCGTAAATAGTTTCCTTTTTTCTGGGGAGTTGTTGGGGACTTGTTCTCAAATGCTATGAATTAAGAACAAGGCAACACAGAAAATGTTAAACATAAAGATCCTTCGTCCTTTGAAGCATTATTTCCCTTAGGATATAACGATCTCCGGACGAAGGTCATGAAAGATTAACCTTCATCACTACAATATACATTAGTAAAAGACGAAGCTTATGAAACATAAAAGATAGCATGAATAATCATATGACATTATTCATTTAACTTTATTAACTCATCATAAAGAAATAGAAACAATATTGAATTATAAATGTACCTTCGGCTTGGAAGGAGATGAAAATACAAGTATGACGCAAAAGCAAATGCCAAGTCAGCGTGAACAGTACGGGGGTACTGTTCACCTATTTATAGGCACGGGGTACAACCCATACAAAATTACATACATGCCCTTTACATTTGGTGATAATTCTATAGCATTCTATCGAGGTCTAAATGGCCTTTTTATCTTTAAGTCGGTTCCCTTTTCTGCGAACATGCCGAAGCTTTCCTGCTTCACAGCTTCGGCACTGTGTCAACCTTCGTATCTTTTGAGCTTCTCCCTTTCTGATTCAAGTCCGAAGATACCTGTTCACATATTATACTCCAGAAACATTGTTAAATCATGTTTTTGAGGACCTTCGGAAGCCGAAGGCCCCCAACAGTAGCCCCTCGCAATATTAATTTGTTTGAAATAATAAATTCAGATTGCGATATGAACGAAGGCTTTATGCCGAAGGTCCGAAAAAACACCTTCCCTTTGCTAGAATAGCAACATTCAATGACAAGTGGGGTCTTTCAACTTTCAACGCATCAAGCGTATAAATACGGCCATACCGCAGACTTATTTTGCACGCTTTCTGGCCAACCACTTCTGCTCACTCATTTTTTAGCTCTTGTGCACTGTGATCTGCTAAGTTTTTAGCTTTGAAGCTTCGGCTTTTAAAAACAGTTTTTTAGCGCTTCCGAAGATGTCTGAAGCTGCTAAGAAGGCTGCTGCTGAGATGAAGCTGAGTCTTGATGAAGAGAAGAACCTAGGGTTTCTTATAGCGATGTCGAAGTCCAACACAGAAAAGATTACCAAGGAAATTCTGGAGGGGCTGTCTGAAGATACTGGTGACAGTGAAAGTTATGATGTGGACAGCGATGGCGAAGACTCCGAAGATCGCCCCTGGCGACCAAGCCATTCAGTTTATGGTAAATCAACTATCAAAGAGAATCATCTTGTTAATATGAGAGGAAGGTATTTCCGGGATCTGTCCGTTGTGAGGGCGGACGAAGGGGAAAAAACTTGTCCACACCCTGAAGAAAATGAAGTTGTGGTGTACCGAAGCTTTTTGAAAGCTGGATTGCGATTCCCCTTGAGCAGCTTCGTCGTGGAGGTGTTGAAAATCTTCGAAGTCTATCTTCATCAACTTACTCCCGAGGCAATTATAAGGCTAAATATCTTCGTGTGGGCCGCGAGGAGCCAAGGTCTGAAGCCTGACGCAAGAAGCTTCTGTAATGTTCATGAATTATTATATGAAACAAAGCCTTGGGGCAAAGAACAGTACCATAACAACTTTGGCTGCTACAGCTTCGTTTCTCGGTCCGGGGCAAGCTGTCCCGTACCAACCTTTCGGAAGAGATGGCCCGGGGATTGGATGACAGAATGGTTTTATGTGAAGAATGACTTATCAGCACGAGAAGACATCAAAGGTATAATTATGCGTCCTATTTGGCAAAGCTTCGGCCTTCGGAGGCCGAAGGTTGAAATGAACGAAGCCGCCGAAGAGTGCCAAAGAGCCTTTGGCGTTGTCTGCTCTTTTATAGGAACAAGGGACTTAGTACAAGAACATATCGCCTTCAGGGTGTGGCCGCTTGCTGAGAAATGGGAAATGCCACAAGAAACCATAAAAGAGGCCGACGAAGGTGAGCTTGTGAGACTGAAGTACACCTTCAAATTTGGAGATAAATTTATTGAGCCAGATGATGAGTGGTTGAAAAGCATTGACAATTTAAGTGATGAGCTACTCGGGACCTACTCGAAGGCTGAAGATAATGCAATGTCAGCAGCCTTCGGAGGCCGAAAAAAGAAGAGACTGAATCGGGTATTTGATGCCATTGGGTTTGCCTACCCTGATTACTGCTATCCCATTCGAAGGCAGAAGAGAAAAAACACAATCTCTGCAAAAGAAGAAGCTGCAGCTGCTCCTAGCGAGCCAGAACCGAAAAGGAAAAAGATAAAGGTTCTTACGCATCGGCCGCGTTATATTGAACCAGCTTCGGTGCCGGAGTTTACCGGGAAAACTTCTTCAGCCACCGAAGCTGAAAAACTAATCGAGCCAGCCTTGTTGCCAGAGATCGCAGAAACGGCCGAAGTGCCACCAAAAATAGAATCAGAACAATCAAACATTTTGTTGTCAGAAACAAAAGAGAAAACCGAAGCGCCGCTCACAGAAAAAATTGAGGAGGTAAAAGAAGCAACTGAGGGCTCCAAAACATCAGAAGTTTTGAGTCCTACAGCAATCATTGGGACAGCAAAAAATGAAAAAGTGCCAGCTGCAACTCCGAAGAGAAAGAGAATGGCTAATGTGCTAGACGTATTGGAAACGATCAAATCTTCGAGCACACCTCCGAAGAAAGCTGCTGTTACTCCTGAAACAACAGCTGAAATCTCTGGTTCTACAGCTCCAGAGCAAGAGATTGAAGCCGAAGCTGGACCCTCAGAGCCCGCAAAAACTTTGGAAAGTGAGGCAGAGAAAATAACAAAGCCAACTATTGAAGAATCTAGTGTTGTTGCCCCCGAAGCATCCCCCAAAATTCGTGATTATATTTTTCGTCATGCTTCGGGGAAAAAATTATCAGAAAAAGAAGAACAAGAGGCCCAGCATTATGCCCAAAAACTGAAATATCCGAAGGGGGCGTTAATATTTAATGGCAGTGGAGAAGAAGACTTCTTGTACTGTCTTCCCGACAACAAGGAAATTTCTGTCTGTCGGGAGATAAGCAGAAGCTTCGGATTCCCAACTTTAGAAGACGGACTTTCGGTGCTATCAAAAAACGATCTGGCTGACAGCCTAGCTTATAACAGTTTAAAGGTATGATAAATGAAATCCTTGCATTTTTCCGTTCATTTAAACCCTCTGACACACACACATATTCCTTTTTGCAGGGCTTGATTCTTAGCAATGCTCTCAGAGCCCAGAAAGATACTGAAGACGAAGGGTGTACTATAGCCCTGAGCAACCTTCGTTCCGAAGTAATTGAACTGAGGAACGAAGGTCTCGAAAAAGACAAAATATTATACTCATTGATAGATAAAATAAAGGAGGACGAAGCTGCTTTCAAAAGTCAGGCTGAAGCTCAGAAACGCGAAATTGAAGACCTTCGGAAACAACTGGCCAGAGCCAAAGAAGAACGTATACTTGAAGAAACAAAGCGTGAACTCAGCGATCAATGGGCAGATCACCTAGAAGTGACTGTTGAAGAGCTTCGTTCATCCAAAAAGAGATGCTACAATAAATCTATAGACTGTGTTAAAAAATTAAAGGCTAGCTTCGCCAAGGTCGGCGCATTCTCAAGTGAAGAAAATTTTTCGAGGGGCAATCCCGAAGGTGTCATTGAATGGATTGACCACGAAGCTGAAGCCTTCGAAGAAATTTTAAATAGCCGAGGAGATATATGTGCCTTCTCTGGCGCCAGAGGGATTGCCACCATTTTAGAGAAAAAGGGCTGTGAGCATGTAAAAATTTTAGCACAGTCCGAAGCCACTTTGTCGACTGAAGATATAAAAGATCCTTCAGCCGAAGCTAGCGCGGTTGGGGGAAAATTTTTCACCGACATCTGGGACAACGGTGGCCGAGAAATGGCAAGAGAAATTATTCAGAGAAGTGAAAAGGGCATCCATAATGCTAGAGAAGTGGCTAAGGCTGCTGAAAAGAGCACAGAGTCCGAAGGTCAATTAGGTACTAAATAATAGTTTTTACCGTGTTGTAATCTTTAGGCTTTTAAGATCTGTTTGCGATTTGTAATAGTAATGTAGTCGTGTCCTGCTTCAGATCCGACTAAAGCGCCTTCGGGCCCTCAGCCGAAGGGGGACGACGAAATTAAAAAGATGGCCGAAGATATTATGGACGAAGTCGTCAATCGGCTTCTGAATGAAGCTGCAGGAGTCGTTTTGAGAGAGGATTAAACATTTTTGTAAAAAACTTCGGAAATGTAATATAATGTAACATTTTTTGTAACCCCGAATGTAATATATCTATTTTTGCTACTCAATTCTTTACGATGCATGAAACTTTACACACGTACCGTTTTTGAGTTTGGCGAAAAAAACACCTTCCCTTCTTTTCATGCTTCGTGAAGAATATCCAAACTTCGTGAAAAAATTCTCCGAAGCTATACTTCGAAGATGAAGATTGTGTCTCCTTGTGACCATGATTTTCACTCTTTCAAATCATACTTTCGAAAATCAATATTGTGTCCCCTTCTTGGGACCACGATTTTCACTCTTTCAAATCATACTTCCGAAGATCAATATTGTGTCCCCTTCTTGGGCCATATGCAACATGATGTATGATGCTTATGCTATGCAAAATGATGTAATGATGTTATGCTACGTATATGACATTTGTTCCGAAAGATACACACATATCCCCACACAATATTTTTGTATCAGCACTGATTCTTCGCTGTAAGCTCTGCATTCCCTTAGGAACGTCTTTGGAGCTTCTTCGCCTCTTACTTAGGCGGTATAAGCTCTGCATTCCCTTAGGAACGTCTTTGGAGCTTCTTCGCCTTTTACTTAGGCGGTATAAGCTCTGCATTCCCTTAGGAACGTCTTTGGAGCTTCTTCGCCTTTTACTTAGGCGGTATAAGCTCTGCATTCCCTTAGGAACGTCTTTGGAGCTTCTTCGCCTTTTACTTAGGCGGTATCAGCGTTGACTTTTCGCTGTATGCTCTGCATTCCTTTTGGAACGACTTTGGAGCAGAAAACTTACGCTGCGCTCCCTTCGGAACGACTTTTTGTGACTTCGTCAGACTTACTCTGCGTTCCTTAGAACGACTTTTCATTGCTTCGAAGGATTTTCGATAGTCCGAAGGTCCTTTTTATTGTCGCAAACCTGTGAAGAAAACATATTTTTCTTGTAGGAATCAACGAAACTAATTACATGAAAACAATGTCCTTTATTACAGAGAATAAAACTGAATGAAAAAGATTGCTATTAAGGTAGGATATTTGTCAATAGATGTGCTTTGATTCTGGCACGGTGCTGTTGACCGTGCGAGCTTCGGACTGTTCTCTGAAGTCCCTTTGATGTGGAGCATATTGGCTCCCTTCTGGCTGCTGACCTTGTTGCAACGGAGGTGGAGGCGGAGGCTGTTGCCAGGAAGCTGAAGGCTGACTTGCCGAAGCAGCAGAGACTACAGGATGATTGCCCACATATTCTGGGATGTAGGGCGAATGATACGAAGCTGTATGCATGACCTGCTTCGGCTGGGCTTGTTGTGCTGCTGCTTCAGCTATTTCCTTTTGCTTCTGTATAGTAACATGGCACATCCTGGTAGTATGGCCTTTGTTCTCACCACAGAATAAGCAAAAGATTCTTCTTGGTTGATCGCCAAATCTTCCTCCGAAGCCCCTGGCGCCTCTGCCTCTTGGAGCTGGTGGTCGGAAGGAGCTTTGCTGTTGCCCCGAAGCCTGTGAGGAGTACTGTGGCCTTTGCTGCTGGCTCCCCTTATCATCATTTTGATTGGAATTATGAATTGATCTGACATGCCTCGGATAGAATCTTCCTCCGAAGCCCCTGGTCATCTCAGAAAATCTGAAGGCCTCCTCCCTTCTTTGACGAAAATCATTGTCAGCTCGAATATATTCATCCATCTTCTGGAGCAGCTTCTCCAGCGTTTGTGGTGGCTTCCTGGCAAAATACTGCGCTGATGGCCCTGGCCGAAGCCCCTTGATCATGGCCTCAATAACAATCTCATTGGGCACTGTCGGTGCCTGTGCCCTCAAACGCAAGAACCTTCGGACATATGCCTGAAGGTATTCTTCGTGGTCCTGAGTGCACTGGAACAGAGCCTGAGCAGTGACCGGCTTCGTCTGAAATCCTTGGAAGCTGGTTAACAACAAGTCCTTCAGCTTCTGCCATGAAGTGATCGTTCCTGGTCGAAGGGAGGAATACCAGGTTTGAGCAACACTTCTAACAGCCATGACGAAAGATTTGGCCATGACTGAAGCATTGCCACCGTACGAAGACACTGTTGCTTCGTAACTCATCAAAAACTGCTTCGGATCAGAATGGCCATCAAATACGGGGAGCTGAGGCGGCTTGTATGATGGAGGCCAAGGTGTAGCCTGTAACTCAGCAGACAGGGGAGAAACATCATCAAAAACAAAATTCCCATGATGGAAATTGTCATACCAGTCATCTTCGTTGTGAAAGCCCTCCTGATGAAGGTCTTGATGCTGAGGCCTTCGGTATTGCTCATCCTGAGCAAGATGACGAACTTCTTCAGAGGCTTCGTCTATCTGCCTCTGCAGTTCAGCTAGCCTGGCCATCTTCTCCTTCTTGCGTTGAACCTGCTGCTGAAGGATTTCCAGATTTCGAATCTCCTGATCTAGATCATCCTCCGGAGGTGTTGGACTGGTAGCCTTCCTCTTCTGGCTCCGTGCTTCTCTAAGAGAAAGGACGTCTTGATTGGGGTCCAGCGGCTGCAGCGTGCCAGCCCCTGGTGCTGAAGCCTTCTTCGGCGGCATGACGAAGCTGATGCTTGCCGAAGGTGCCGAAAAACTCAAGAAGTGGAAGTGAGTTCACCGGAGGTGGGCGCCAATGTTGGGGACTTGTTCTCAAATGCTATGAATTAAGAACAAGGCAACACAGAAAATGTTAAACATAAAGATCCTTCGTCCTTTGAAGCATTATTTCCCTTAGGATATAACGATCTCCGGACGAAGGTCATGAAAGATTAACCTTCATCACTACAATATACATTAGTAAAAGACGAAGCTTATGAAACATAAAAGATAGCATGAATAATCATATGACATTATTCATTTAACTTTATTAACTCATCATAAAGAAATAGAAACAATATTGAATTATAAATGTACCTTCGGCTTGGAAGGAGATGAAAATACAAGTATGACGCAAAAGCAAATGCCAAGTCAGCGTGAACAGTACGGGGGTACTGTTCACCTATTTATAGGCACGGGGTACAACCCATACAAAATTACATACATGCCCTTTACATTTGGTGATAATTCTATAGCATTCTATCGAGGTCTAAATGGCCTTTTTATCTTTAAGTCGGTTCCCTTTTCTGCGAACATGCCGAAGCTTTCCTGCTTCACAGCTTCGGCACTGTGTCAACCTTCGTATCTTTTGAGCTTCTCCCTTTCTGATTCAAGTCCGAAGATACCTGTTCACATATTATACTCCAGAAACATTGTTAAATCATGTTTTTGAGGACCTTCGGAAGCCGAAGGCCCCCAACAGGAGTATAGTTCTACAAGGTTCCATTCATCGACCTTTCTAAATCCTGACTAGATCAGTAGTTTGCAACAGTATATCTGACTTTCTGGTCCAGTTGGTCCTATTATTGCTGCATTTCCGAATTCTATTGACACGCATCCTCCGAAGACTTTACTATTTGCCAAGTACTTTATTGAGTATTTCTCTATAGGAGTTGGAATCTCTCTCAATGCGGGAGAGGAATACAAACTACCCAACCTTAGGCCCACCTATAGGAATGGAAACTCTAAGAGGAATTCAATCCAAGCTACTCACTCGATACAGAAATATTGTTATGATACAGGGATTATTCTGAACTACGACTCTCTCCCATACTACTCCTCTCTTCTCCCATGTGGGTTCACTCCTCTATTAAAGGTTAAAGCTACTCTGAGATCGTATAAAGGAAGCGTATCAGAGCCGGGACACCACACTGGAGTGAATCTATCTCGAAATCTATCTGATTGGAAAGGGGATTCCCAAAGAAGCCTAAAAAAGGATGGGCTTAGAGGCATGAGCAATTGCAGCTTTGAACTCTCTTTCTCAGCAAGAAGAATACAAGTCATAAGTAAGGTTGCAACTCATAAATCAGTTTGCTTGTAGTAAGCAGACGAGTAAGCAAATAAGGTTTGACAGCCGCTCTGTCGTTTCTACAGTTTTATTTTTAGTTTGCAGTTTGACCTTCTCTAGTTATAGTTCTTTCTGCAAAGCCTCTTTTTCGTATAAATACTATTATAAATGCCTACCTCTCGTATTAGTAGAGCAGCTATCATAATTGCAGTACGATATAAGACTCGAAAGGAAGAAGTAAGAATTGGACTCATAAAGAAGAATTCTAGCCGTGATGCCCTATCTACGTCTGAGCTCAGGCTCCATAGCAACTATCAGATTGTAAGTGGATTAGAGGAATAAGAGTACGATAGAGAGAGGAATCAAAACTAACCTTTAGCAATAGAAAGAAGGGACAAATAACCATACAAAACAAGTAAATAAGTCCTATCAATTGTATTAATAAGGGCGTATCCGTAGTGCTTTACAAAGCCTGCCTGCAAGGAAGACTGAAAGTCGATTATCAGAATACCAGCTAGTTTATTAAGAGGCATAAATGAGATTGGCAGTTGAGTATTCGCTTCCAGAGCGGTAGTAGTAATCGCTGTTAGCAGATATAAAGTCAGTGAATAAGGTTTTTCGTTAGGCAGTTGTTTCCATAGCTCAAGGAAGATGTTAACTCTCGCTTTCGCTTATAAATCTTCGTATTCGAGCTGTTGTTTTCTAGTTTGAATTGTAGGCTTGATTGCTCGGTTACGTGGTATTAATTGAAGAACGCGAGGCTGGTTGAAAGTGGCAAATAAGGCTAGTTCCTTCTTGTCGTCTACATACTTTTATCAGTGAGAGTAAGAATGCGAGTCAGATAGTTGAATTGCAGTTATCAGATTTGAAGCTTTGGTTGAAGATTGAGTATTCGTTTCCGGAGTAGTAGTTTCATCTGTTTTAGCAAGAAGAGCTGCAAGCCGTGATGCCATTTCTCTGGTATTAGGGAGTAGCCGAGCAGTAGTTTCTATTGTTTTACCCAGCAGTGTTAGTTTCGATAGTGTATTGAGTTCTCGTATCGGCCTATTCAGTTTTAGCAGTTCAAGTTAAGCTTGCAAGTTTTCCCTAGTTTGACTTAGTGCTTATACGATTTAAAGCCATGAATAAGAGTCGTAAGCTGAGTGAATTGAGTAGTAGTATCGGCTTTTGCATTCGAGTTTGTAGCTGTAGTTGTCGTGCCTTGTTAATTTAAGTTTTCAAGTCCGCTTTTTGTATCAATCATATAAGTTAGAAGTTGAAAAGGAAGTAGTGAGATTGGAAATTAAGTAGGCTTGGTACAAGAATTGAAGTAAGGAATAAGATTAGTGGTTTGTAGTTGCCGGGAGTTGAATTGCAGTTATCAGTTTGAAAAACCAGTCAAAGATAGAATTGCTTTCTCGTATCATACTTGCTTAGGCGTTTCCTATCTATAGTATTAGTAGCTCCTCTATCAGATTGCTTGTGCTCGCCTCGAGAGTGCTTTGAATTCCTAATTGCGGTTATCAGACTTGAAAGCCATGATTGAAGAACGCAAGGCAAAGCCATCGTATCCATACTTTAATTACTGCTTTGAATTCTTAATTGCGGATATGAGATAGAAAGCCAGATAGAACAGTTCAAGCCGGATATCAAACTGCAAGTCGCAGTTGTCGTATCAGAAGGTCTATCAGGAGTTGTCGTTTCACTGGTATTAGATGGAAGATAGCAAGACAGATATGAGTTAGAAGGCGCGCTTTATTAGTCGATACCAGATTGGGAGAAAGAAATAAGATGCTAAGTTAGCAGGTTGAAAGCCATAAATCAGTTATCGATCCTTCCTTTCGTATATTGCCCTTTTACCCAGATAGAATTGAGTAGGCAGGCTTGATACCAGAGTTCAGGTTGTATGCGAGGCTCCTACTTCTCTATGCCGTTTATAAGCGGCTGGAAATCTGACTCCAAGTTGGCTGTGAGTTTGAAGAGCAGCTTCTCGTAAGCCATGTAGTTTATACTGACCAAGGAGTAAGTGCAGCTAGAGTTTCCCTTGTCTTAGCAAGATAGGCTCGTACCCATTCTTTCTATCGGCTAGAAGCTTTGTTGCTTGACTTGGGGCCTCGATAGCATTAATTATGGTCCTTCATTCTTTTTACCAGCTAGCAGTTTCAAAGTCGGAGTTAAGAATACCAGATTGTAGTTTACCGGCTCGTATCTACTGTATGGAGCTTGGCGTACCCGGTTTGGAGTCAGATAGAAGAACTCCACTCGATTATAGGAATAAAGGTCAGCTATCCGGTTTCAAGTTAATAAGTAGTAAGCTTGCTTAGCAGATTGATTTCATGCTTATAGCTTTTATGTTCAGTAGCTTGGAGCGCGGTAACAAATAAGAATTCTAGTCGTAAGCTGATATGCAGTTTCTATACTTTTACCAAGGGGTTCTCTCTTATACAGATTAAGAGATAGAAGAAATAGAGGAAGCGAATCTGAGTTGCTATTACCTAGAGTATTAGGAAAGACAGTAATAAGATAAGTTGCTTGCTATAAGACTTTCAGGCAGGTAATAAGATTGAAAGATAGATATCAGGTTGCAAGTAGTGCTTGCTCGCTTCGAGAGTGTTATCAGAAAAAGTAGTAAAAGAAAGATTTTCCGATTTCCTAGTAGTTTACCGGCTTGCCTATAAGTTTGCTTGCTTGCCATGCCGTATCCCTCAGATTAGCCAGTCAGGTATAGGAATAAAAGCTAGTGGCCCAGTAGTAGTGAGTAGCCTTTTTTAGGAGTATTAATTACCACCTTGAATTCCCTTTTCTAGCTATAAGTAGTAGTCGCTTCCGTGGTATGAATCCCAGCGGCGAAGCATGAAAGACAAGAATCAAAGACATATATTAGATTAGTAGCTTGAGTTGCCGTATCAGTAGCTGTAGTAAGCTAAGCTAGCTTGGGCAACAAGTAAAAAAGCATGGGAAAGCGATTACGATCCGTGGGGAATTGGATTTTAGCTGTTCGAAGTCGGCTTGATTCTCTTTTCACTGATGATTTTGTTAGATTATCGCTAAAACGCTGGTTATTCCCTCTCTAAAGACAGTTGCTCAACTGAAAGGTGTTGACTTACTTCAACTCAAGTGAGTTATTTCAGTAAAACAAAAGTGGAACAAATGGAATGACAGATTCCCAGATAAGTTGATCGAAATCATTGAATTTCATTTCAAATGACAAAAGATAGGAATATCATAGATTTTCATTAGATGTGCAATCGACCCGTTGCTTGTTCCCCTTGTGAGGATAACCACAGTCGTTCTCTAGTGTTTATGCTGGGGGGATCCTGATGTACAGTACTTGATCTGGGTTTGGCACACGGACGGACTTTTCTAATAGTTCAAATCCCACGAATCGTGACAGAGTGCTGTTTATATTCAAAGCCTTCATGCAAAGAAAGAGTGAATCTTGACTAGGAATAGAAACTATTCTGACTTGCTTTTGATACAAGGTGAACCTTCCTCAAAGTCTTCTTTATTTGGGATGGGAGGAAAAAGCCAATCCACTCTCTCTGTCCCGCCTGGAAAAGAGGATGGAGTTCCACGTTCACTAGCTTCTTTTTCCTAACTACAGTGACTGGGTGAAAAATCCCTTGCCAAGGAAGGCAACTATATCTCAAAGCGGATAAAAAAGAAATAGAAAGGCAGACTTGACTTTGCTCGTCACGCTTTTCTTTCGCAGCTCTTTCCTGGATTTATCGTTGATTCCTCTTCTCCACCCAGCGCAGCGATCCAAAGCGGAAAACCCTGATTTCGATATCAGCGAATACATACTATTTACGAGAATTGGAATAGGTTTTACCGAAAGAGAGAAACGAAAGCCTGCGAAGCTAAAGGATTAGATGAGCTACCACCTACTAAGAGTTCCCAGTAGGATTAGGAGATCAACGATGAAAACAAGTGTTTGTCCGGAGCACACATATGTTAGATGGGAAAGAGCCCATGATACTTCGAGTCCAACAGTGAAACAGACCTTATTGCTTCGACCGAAGGAAGCGTATACTTACTCCTTGAAGTGCGCGGAGTGCAGCCAGCAAGGAAGTTTTCTTTGATGCAAGGTAGCCAGCAGAATGAAGTGTTCCCAATTAATAGAGAGCCCCGCCTGCCCTAATTTCATTCTTCTTTTCAAGCTGAGAGCCATAGCCCAAACGAATAGTGAGTTCCGAACAGCAGAGTAGCTAGTTTGACGTCGAACACTCCAGGGAGCCAAGCTTAAAGATGAAGTTCTCTAGAAAAGAAAGCTACGGGATCTAGATAGGGCTGGCCTTATTAGAATAATAGTTTCACCGAATTATTTCATCCTGAGGAAAGAAGAAGAATGCTTTCCTAGCTTTGCTCATAGGCTGGCTGGGACCCTAAGATGTGGAGTACTCGTTTCAATGAAAGGGAGTTTTGTCTGGATCCAGGTACCTCAACTATTGGCCTTACATGGGTATTCCATCTTTCTAGTCCCACTCTTCTCCAACAGAGCTCCCTCACTGAGCGAGCATTCGGCATTCCTAGTATGCTCCACTCATTCTACGCCAAGCACCCAATCACGGGATCAGAATCACACTCTAGATCATACCTTTCACGAAAGAAAAGGACAGGCAGCCGCTGCTAAACCAAGATCCCCATCTCTTGACTCCGTCAATCAATCTTACCTTATAGGGCACAATGGTATATTTACCATACGAGATGTGTGCACCTACTAAAGGGGATAGAAAGATCTTGGGCACAAATACTCCACTTTTCACGAAAGACATACAAGAGATTCACCAATGATTGGTTGGACTAAATACTACATTTATTTGCTCAGAAGAAGGAAAGTTGGCTGTGAGAATGATTTCTCGTACGTAGTCTTTCCTAGGACCATTCCAACAGGATGCTCAGAGGTGGGTGGAGAAAAAGCTCAAAAGGCATACTTCCTGCGCTTTCAGAGGATCTAAATCTGTCTTCATCCTTTCGGTTTTCAACTCGCAATAAATATGTCAATTCGTTTCGCAGAAATTCAGAGATTTTCGATCTCCTCGAAAGAAAATGAGTTCGATCAGCAACACCGGTCTCCGCAGCACCAGGATAAAGACCTTCTTTTTACCCATAACCTTTCTCTGCAGCATTGGAACCAAGATCGGGCTTGGCTTGGCATAGTTACGAGGTTCCCGTTCTATTTAACTAACACTAACTGAAGCTAACCGGAAGCTTTCTTCTCATGCGACTCTTGGATCGAAAAGAGGCTGCTGGACTGGACCACGGCTGAAACAAATATTCCCTATTATCCGATACCTGATCAGTTGGTGTGGACCAGTAACCCTGAATCAGGGCTTGGGCAGTCGCTCTATATGCGAAAGAACGTTCTTGCTTTCACTACTCACCTTGCCCTTTTGCCCTTTCCGGACCGCTACCTGGGTTTCCAGTCGTTTCGGCTACTGCCAATATTTTAGGAGGAAATAGCCGTTGTCCCTGGATCCTTCTAGTCGGGGGAGAGCCTTTATTACACCTAGAAATAAGGTAACGGGGCACACCATATCCTCGATATTTGAGGGCTTGGAAGTTCGGCAGGCACTGGTATCGTCACTTCAGCTTTAACCTGGTATAAAGCGTCTAACTGATCGATAAAGAAGCATTGCGCTTGTCAAAGGAGTTCAATGCTCACTAGACGCATAAACAGAACTAGATAAGATAGTCTTACTTAATTGAGTATATCAAGATGTGCATCGCTTACTTTAACCCTCATACCTTGCTTTAGCAGCAGCAGGCGGCTTACATACACTACGTATAGGCCTGATTCCAAGGAGCGCAAAAACCCTGATTCATTCTTAAAAATAGTCTTTTGAAGAGGGAAGATGTCATGACAAACCTAATAGTATAGTGAAGTTCGATGACTATGCTCATAAAACTCTTCAAGGGTATTGTTTGTCTGGATCCTCTACATCAGTTTACACCTCATAGAGTGTACATTCTCTAACTCCAAAAGCTTGTAGGCCAGACAGGGTTGACTCTCGAGAACCCTATGGCAATGATTCTCTGGTTAGCCATCAGCCTTATTGATATCTTGCTAGATAAAGAAAGGGAAGCACTAACAAACACCTTGCCATTTTATACAGTCAGATGCTATGGTTAAAAGGTCATCTCTACTCTGGTGACCCATTGGATAATAGCTCTACTAGACGAGACAGACTCCTTAGTGAGCTGTCAACTGCTCTAGCTCTTCTCTCAAAAATAGATCGACTTGTCACCTTTAGTTATCCTTCGACCCACCCCTTTCCTTTAGGTTATGCTCTCCATTGTATGGCTATTGCTCTGTTTCTAGCTTAAAAAAAAGGATAAGTAGGATAGGAGTAGTAGGCGGAGCCGGACCGACCCTAGGTGAGTAAGCAGGTTGTGTCTCAATCTATTGACTAGGTTGATCCTCTTTGAGTGTTCAATCTATGGTTTCAGGTTTCAGGCTTCGGGCTCATTGCTTTTATGCTCTTCGAGGTGCCATATTGATAGCCACCTTCGGCTTCTCATCTAAAGGGGAAGTGAAAGATGGGGGATAGGGTTTTCCCCCACGCGGGATGCCTATGTTCCTATTCAAATGAAAGTAGACGTCGCAAGGTGATATGGTTTTTCTTATCATTTCATTTCTTGCTAGTTCTTGTGCAAAGTGTCAACTGATTGGAATTGGAATTCAGCGCATGGCGAAAGGTAAGGGGTTGAGACCTACGCTCAATGTGAGTCTGTCTTGACTGGTTGGATAGAAAAAAGAGTTCTTGATGAGTGGCCTTACTAGGAGGAAACCGTTATGATACTGACCCTCATGCCTTATTGAGCATCTTATCCCATCTTAAAGTTGGTTTATTCGGCAGCAGCAAATGCTATTCATTATAGGGATTTCGACAAAGCGAGCTCTTCAATCAAAATATCCCTTCCCTCACCCAACACTCACCGTAGGAAGGGGGTATTTCATTCAACAAATGGAACAGGTGCAAAAGGAAGTCGATCTTGTCTTACGGAAGACTCCCTGGATCGCTTGTAGCTATCCCACTCTCCCTTCCTCATTGAGTCACTGGCTGGTCTTGATTGCCCAAGACCCCTGCAAGAATAACTAGTAAAAGCGGTCTGTCCTCCAATTCATCGATTCACTGCCCCAGGTTCCTAGAATGTATTGAATCATACCGAGCTTTTTTCGGTCAACACAAGAAAGAAGCGCAATGGATGCTGAAGATTCGAGAGAGAGTGAATTGATCATGGTACGAAGCTAGGCCCACTGCTAGATTCTTGGTGGTTGACCACATGCTCCCCTTTTAGAGTGTTCTCTGGAGCCCTCTATTGGGATGGTGACGGTCTTTGCTATACCAAATCCTCAGTTTCAACCAAACCAGTACAAAAGCAAAGCTTGTCCCAGCCTCATTAGACTGCAAAGAATTACCCCTGCCTCTGTTGGGTTGGGTCCGGAACGGCGGCCCCTGCTGGAGTGAAACCTTCCACCATTTTCGCTCATTATCATATCCAACGAATATACATCGGATAGCTTTCTTGTTGAATTTACTTCGGCTCGCTCTTTTGATAGCCAAGAGTCCCGATCTTTCACTCCATCATGCCTTCGGTAAGGGCTGGCTCACAAGATACAGCCAGAGGTGTGTCCTTGCTTGTATTATCAGAAATCACCGATCCACCAACCCTTGCATTTCGTTCTAGTGACAAGGACCTACCTTCAAGCTGAGCGATTGAGAAAAATCTCTGTTATAGCTGCCATTTCTTATTCATATTAGACCACTGGGCAAGATTCCTCTTGGTCAGATTTCTGTCGCATGATTACTCATCGTTTCTCTGCATACAGTCCCTATGAAGTTGCTGAAACTTTCAATGCACTGAAACAAGACAACATGACAGTCAATGCTTATATTGATAAGTTTGAAGATTTCATGACTATGTTGAAACAAGATACACCAGAGCTAACCGAAGAGTGGTTTGTAAAATGCTTTGTCAACGGCCTTCGTCATGACATCAAACACCAACTCAGGCCTCTCCATCCAGAGTCCCTGACTGATGCGTACTGGCAGGCCAAAGACATGGAACGCAGTGCCCCACCTAAGAAACAGTTTTCTTCATATCAGAGACAAATCACTGCTGCTCCATACAGAACTCTCCTTTTGTGCAGAACCTGCTACCACCACACCAGACAAAACTAAAGAACAACCTGCGGTGCGGCTCCCCAAGTGCAACAACAGAGAGCTAGAAAAGCTGGTGAATGCTGGAGATGTGGTGAGAAATGGGTCCCCGGTCACAAATGCAAGTTAATCCCTACTATCAATGCAATGTCATGCAGGAAACTTACACACCAAATGATGCCACAGAAGAGATTGCAGTACAAGAAGAAGAAGAAATGAAATCCCACAGGATCAGGACTCCCCTCCAAATGAGTATCTCATGCATATTTCGGCTCATGCAGTTTCAGGGCTGGTCACTGCTGGCACATTTTAAGTCAAGGTCACTGTTGGTGGACAAACAGGCATTGCCCTTATTGATACCGGCAGTTCAAGTACATTCATTGATTTGTCTTTCGCAGTTAAAACCACTTGCCATATCCAAAAATTCGGCTAAAATAGCTGTGGCTGGGGGAGGCCAACTTACATCTGGGGCAATCATAGCAGACACTGCATTCTCTATTCAGAAACATGCCTTCAACAACAACCTTAGAGTCCTGGACTTGAAAGAATACGATGTCATGATTGGCTCTATAAACATAGCCCATTTGCCCTCAATTTGAAGACCAGAGAATTTCTCATTACCTTAGAAGATGATACTCTCCTCTCATTAAAGGATTGCACATCTCAGGACGCGTACACTGAACAACTGAAAAGGATAATGAACAAGCTTCTCAACAAAGGCATTTCTGGTTTCATTCTGCATCTCAACAGCTTATCTCTGCAGGCACCACACTCTTCCTCCTTCAAAGGCAAGCACAAAGTCCAACAGAAAAGAAACTCTGCTTCTATTTCAACGTTTCTGCTCAATGCGTCGTAAACACTGCTGAACTGAAACCAAGAGTTTCTGCTGAATTATTTATACCTATAGTTGCTTGTCTCTCTGGCTCAAGTGCTTACTTATCAATAGACTGATCAGATTCAAACGTTCTGTTTGCAGGATTCAAAACAGTTGCTTCCTCCACCTTATAAACTTGCCTACGAATGCATGTTGGAAACGAGGATATGAGCGCTGAATTCTTCTTTTCCGAGGCTGATTCTTCTTACCTGACTCCCCTGTTTGTTACAACTGATGCCCCGCCTATAAGCAGGTAGCTTGTGAGCTATCGATCAATTGTGAATGTTCTCATAGAATTGGATCTTATTCACATAAGTCTTTCATTTCGTACATGTTTTCAAGAAAGAAATTAGGACAACCAATTAAGCATTGGATGAGTCAAAGGCTTCTTCGGGCATTTCCAGATCAACTAGGACAAGACTCAATAAAGTCACCAATGTTGCTGCTTGCTTGACTTTGCTTTTTTGAATCTACTTCTTTGCTTGTCTCGCCAATGAAGAGAAGATACTGCATCATCTCTATACTAGCTAGATAACCAACACTTTGCTTCCCATTTCTTTTGCCTTTGGTAGAATTAGATCGATCTCCCAATGCTTATATATGTGGTGCCCCAGCCCCATAGTGATAGTGATAGAATGAGCACAAGCAAGATGGATGGAGTTGTCAGCTAACAAACAAGATGGAATATTAAGATAAGCCCTCCTCCCCCTTAGTTTAGTACGAATAAGAGAAAGGGCGATTTCGGCACTGGAACCACTCCCACTCCAGTGCGTGCTACTTCTCTCCTCTTTTCATTCTAGATAGAGAGAGCAGCCTCCTCGGCCAGCGACTGCCTACCAATAGAATAGAAGCGCTCTTCCATCCATACCGCCCCTTAATCCAAATATAGATCTACAAGCCCCTTCCTTAGGTAGGAGTGGGCTCTCGCTGCAAGAGGGGGAGTATTTCTCGAATGATAATTCCCTGCTTTTAAATCCGCTTCAAACGAGGTTGCTAGCCTCCCATTCCCTCACCCGAGAATTGCATTTCCTCTCGCGGCTCTCCTTTGCACCTCTCCGGACAGGTGTCTTCTTCTCGACACGCCTTTCCTCTCCTTCGCACTGACAAGGTCTCTCTTACAACCTCCTCTGTCTTTGTTTTGTGAAACATCGAATACTGCATCTACACGGCCATAATTGTTGTCTTAGTGAAAGAGGCCAGTCCCCTTTATGTGTTCGATAAGATGACGTTGAGGTGTATTGTCTTGGTTACACACACAAAATCCATGTATTTGCAAAAATGCCTAATAGATGTAAAAAACTACTAACACTACCGCATATTCTAAATTGTTCTATTGCCCCTGCAGTGTGAGTCTAAATTGGAGGGCGTCAAAAGGTGTTGCCTCTATCCCTCTTTGTGAGAGGTTGAAGCCACTAACCTCTCTCTGTATTTAAAAAATAGACTCAACTACTTGCTTCTCAAACTGTTGTTGTTGTAATTGTTTTTGAGCTTGAAACTCTTCACTCTGTTGTTGCATCCGTTCGGCTAGATCTGCTTGGATCTTATCCATGGATTCTCTCATAGCTCTAACTTGCTCCTCAAGTTGTCTAGATCGGGTCTGAGTTCCTTCGTTTGCCATGATCGAGCTCTGATAGTCTAGTTTAGCAAAGGCCCATGCCAATGCCATAGTTGTGACGAAAGTACTAAAACAAGTCACAGATGCTTTTAGATAACCAACATACCAAAAGAGAAATAAATAATTCAACAAAGAAAGAAAAAACAGTTCAAGTACAAGTAATTGAATAAATTACCAGAAGCTTGGATTTCTGCTCCGGCTTTCTTAACAGGTTCTCCTACTCCTAATGGGCTATACTCATCGCTCCGCGCCTTGGCGGCCTCTTCCTATTATTCACCGAAACACAAAACCACCACCAGGAAGAAAAAAAAACCTTTTTTTTACAGTATGGGAATTTGGCCCAATAGTCCCTCCAATTTGAAGTGATCAAGCCACCACTGGTACCAGTAGGGAACTGGTACTACCACCTCCTCCAGCTCTAGCTGAGCTCTCCAGTTCTTCTCCATCAGTGAGTTGCAATGGGAGCATCTCAACATCCTCTGGTAGAATCTGTGTAATCCAAGCCTTCTGGGACATCATCCACCCGCAACTGCTTTCTCTCTTGCAGCTCTTTCATAGCAATGGCCTTTATGTTTGGAGGCTAACCCAGGCATCCATCACTCTCCTCCCAAAGAAAAAAGATGCCAACACCGTCGAGGATTTCAGGCCAATCAGTATCATTTCGAGATTCATCAAAATCGTTTCAAAGAAGAGGAACAAACATTGTCTTTAACAACACTCATCCACTTATTGACATTGACACGTATCAATCGGCGTGGGTCGCTCACTCATAGAAACTTTATTGGTTGTGACAGAACCACTTATCTTTCGCCACAAACATAAGATCCCTATGGTCCTACTCAAGGTAGACTATCGCAAGTCATTTGACCGAGAAAGAGAAGAGTTGTGTCTTAAAGTAAAGACGAGGATGTAGAAATCCACACACACTTGTCTTTCAGGCCCAGCCCACCAGGGATTTCCAAATCGTTAGGTTAGCGGCGGGTCTTTCTTCTTCTGGGTGAGCTGCGGAGCTACTTTTTCTTTCTTTCATTCCATTCCATTCCATCTGTCTCTGTATGCTTGGGTGAATGCCATAAGCGGATTTATATGCCCCGGTTCCTAGGGTTAGGGTATTCCCTATGTTGAGCCTACTCAGATCAGAACAAAACTTTTGGATTCTCTTTCGCCTATCGGCCGGCTTTAAGCAACCTTCACATTTCCTGCTGAGATCCCAAGTCTCCAAGTGGGCCCTCTTGGCCACCCACGACCTTGGCTTTTTAGAGAATCCCGCTCCTGTGTCGTAGGACTTGTAGCTCGGCAGTCCACCGGGTAGGTTTGTTTATCCATCCTTTTTCGAGTGTCTTCTTGGATAGTTATAGCGGCCCATAGGCGCAAGATGTA